>NW_026585689.1:10039156-10044652 GCF_907164565.1 Psammomys obesus | reverse complement strand
TTTTCTCTCTGTGCCTGGCTTATTTCACTTAGCGTGGAGTCCTTCCAAGCTTATTCATGTTGTAGCACATGACAGAATTGTGTCACCAACATTTACTATGTATGTATGTATGTATGTATGTATGTAATTTGAGAGAGGCTTTGTGTGTACTCCTTCTAGCCTGCAGCTTGCGTTGTATATCAGCCTGGCTTCAACTTTGTGGGGATCCTCCTGCCTCTGCTTCCCCCATGTGTAGGTTTTGAAGGAACTGGGCCTTAAAAGGCAACTTAGAGGGGAGGGAGCAAAGGGATCTCTAATTTGTACTGACTCACTCACTTCCTCCCTACCTCACTTTTGCTTTCCTTTCCTTTTCTTTTATCTGAGACATGGTATCACTATCTGACTAGCCTGGAACTCACTATGTAGACCAGGCTGGTCTTACACTCATAGGGATCCATTGCCTTGGCTTCCTTAGTGCTAGGATTAAGGAGTGTGTTGCCATACCCCCAAGTTTTCTTGTAGGGCATTAGTACAGTTTTCTAACCATGGGATAAACTTAAAAGTCAAAAGAAACAGAACCATTTTTTTTTCTTTTGCTTCCTGGAAAAACAAGGAACTTGCTTTTTTGTGTTTTTTAATTTAGGAGTATAGTTATTTTACTTAAAAAAATCATTTATTTGTTTACTTACTTTGAGGCAAGATCTCTCTTTGTAGCCCGGGAAGCTTTGAACCCAGTAACCCCTCTGCCTTAACCTCCCAAGTACTGGTGTTACCAACATATGCTATCATTCTTGGCTTAAAAATTTATTTTTAATTGATAAATGACTGCCTGTATTTATAGGACACAATGTGACATCTTGATAGAATGATTTTTATAAGGCTAACTAACATAGCTGTAAGTTTGTACACTTGTTTATTTGCAGTGAGAACATTTAAAATATCTTTGGGTGATTCTGAAGTATTTTATTGTCGACTATAGCCATGATGCTGTGCAGTAGATCTCATGAACTGATCCTTCCTTATTAGAATAGGTATCTTTGGTTAACTTCTCCCCTTTGCTTCCCAGCATCCAGTGAGTTTATTCTCTGAGTTAAACTCTTATAGTTTCTACATATACAGGAGGTCACGATGTATTTTTCTCTCTGTGCCTGGCTTATTTCACTTAGCGTGGAGTCCTTCCAGGTTTATTCATGTTGTAGCACATGACAGAATTTTCAAAAAGATGTGTGTGGTTACTGAGGTGTGCTCATAAAACAGAAGTTACAGACTGTGTCCTAAAAGATAGACTCCTCATCTATTAGATGGATGAAGTGTGAATGTCAACTTCATTCTTAAATATTCTGTGATCCATGCACATAGATAGAGTTCTTGGCTTAATCTTAGACATGCACAGACTCTCACTGATAATATTGCTTATTATGTGATGTTTTGGAGTAATTTGAATAAGTAGGGCACTACAGTAAAGGTCCATTGATTCAAAATGGGACACAGAGAATAGGTATTTCTTTTAAACTTACATTGAGCCTGTTTGTTGTACTTCTATTTTTGAAGCTGTTTTGCAAAGCCACTTGGATATTTAGAACATGTGTGTTTAGATGGAATGTTTTCGTGAATTTGATTTTTTTCCCGTTTCAGATTTAGTGGAGTTTAATTTGGGTAGTCCCAAGAACGTGGGCCCCTTCCTTGCAGTGGACCAGAAACACAACATCTTGCTCAGATATCGCTGCCACGGTCCACCCATCCGCTTCACGAGCGTCTTTAGCAACGAGCTCCATTACGTGGCAAATGAACTGAATGGGATCGTGGGCGGGAAGAACACAGTGGTGGCCATAGCTGTATGGTCTCACTTTAGCACGTTCCCCTTGGAGGTGTATATCCGGAGACTCAGGAACATCCGACGAGCAGTGGTCCAACTCCTGGATCGAAGCCCCAAGACTGTGGTTGTCATCCGGACAGGCAATGCCCAAGAGCTGGGGCCTGAGGTGAGCCTTTTCAACAGCGACTGGTACAACTTTCAACTGGACACTGTCCTTCGGAGGATGTTTTCAGGAGTTGGTGTCTATCTTGTTGATGCCTGGGAGATGACCTTGGCTCATCACCTACCCCACAAGCTGCATCCAGATGAAGTGATTGTGAAGAACCAGCTGGACATGTTTTTGTCTTACGTGTGCCCCTTGGAGACCTGACTGTCCTCAAGTACACTAGAGGAATCACCTTCAGTGACCTTTCCAGCTGCCCTGCAGTATGGGAAATTTGTGATCAAATAAACTCCGCTTCGAAACAGATGCTATTAACTTGTTTGCCATTTCAAAGAACAGCTGTACTTTGCATAAGGACTTGTAAAGAACTCAGGCATTGCTGACCACATTTGAATCTACCTGTAGGATTTTCCCATCTTGACTTAGCCATCATAGAGTTCTTATTTACAGCATCTACACACAGTATTGCCCTTGTAACCAAAGATGCCAATGAGTGGATGAGAACTAGCTTCTCCTGGGGAGATGACTGTGCTGATACCCATGAGAAGTGTTTGGATGTAAACAGAAGGGATTTGGTTGGCAGTGCTGTGTTTGCCGCCTGTCTGGTGAAGGAAATTGAACCCATCTATGTGAACAGCACAAAATTCTCTCCTTGGGAATAGAGAGGGATTTCTGTCAGAGGTTCCTGTGGCTGAAGACTGCCGTATCTCAGGAGTTTCTATTGACTTACCTATTTTTTTCTCAATTGCTTGTAAAGGCCAATGTGTGTGGTCAGAATTTTATAATGAGGATATTAACAATTTCCCTCTTTTATTGAGGAAAGGAGCAAAGTGGAAGAGCATTAAATCTCTGCTTTGAATTGGTACTGGCACTGGATAATTATTTCTTACTTGGTTCACTGAAGTTTTACATGATGAATTCTTATTCTAGAGTAACGGCTTTTGGAAACAAATATGTAAACAGAAGTTTATTTTTATGTTCTGAAGCTTGCAGGATTTAAGAACTGACTTTTATGTAAAGAATACCACTGGCCCTCATAAAATAGTTTCTCCCCTCAGCAATTCCAAACCTTCTGTTTTCTTTTGGCTGTCATGAAGTATATGCCGAAATTAGACGTTAAACCAGATCAAAAGTTAATAAAATTAGATATTAAAATCCATGACAGCTTTTCTTGGCTTGGACATAAAGTATCATACACAGTGCCTCATGCTTGGAAGTAAGAAGCAACCATTTAGCTATCTGCTATTCCTTCTGGCTCTTTGGACCCATGGCCTTGTGCACAGTAGGCAGTTGTGTCTACCAACTGAGTTACATTCCTGACCCATTTCCAGACACCCAAAAATAACAGGATTGGCCACTTTATTGGACTTTGTCTTATTAATATCAAATGATTTTAAATTAAATTTAGGATCATTTAATGAGTAGCTTTTGCATTATGAGAGGTTACAGTTTGCTTTTGCTTTCCTTGAACAGACACATATGAACACTCGAATAGCTTGGGAGACAGAAAAATGCCCACTCTTAAAGTAAGAAAAATACTCACCTTCCAGGATTTGGAAGATTTGGGCTTTTAATGCAGAGGACTTAAGTCATTCCTTTCCTGCTCTTGGGAACCATTACATTTGTGAAATAATTTGTGGGGAAAAGTTTTATAATTGTTTCTGGAGTCTGAACAGGACCAGTGAAGTTAAATATATTATTATTTCTTAGTTTTTGCCATACTGAAGCTTGAACCTGCTAGAACCTTGTACATGCTAGATAAGCAATCTACCACTGAGCTAAACTCCTAGTAGTTCTTCTCCTTCTCCTCTTCTTTCTCCTCTTTCTCATCCTCCTTCTTCTTTTTCAAATTTTTTATTTTAAGAGAAGTTCTCCATAAAATCACAGGCTGGTCTTGAACTTGCTTTGTAGCCTACATGGGCTTAAATTTTTCATCTTCGTGTATTAGCCTTCCCAGTAACTGGACCTATAGACTGTGCCATCAGCCTGGTTAAAATAGCTAGTTTTAAGCCAGGAGTGGCGACACACTTGGGAAACAGAGGCAAGTGGGTCTCTGAGTTTGAGCCTAGCCTGGTCTACAGAGTGAATTCTAGGACAACTAGGGATACATAGAGAAACTCTGTATCAGAAAACAACAACAACAACAACAACAACTCATCTTAAATGGTCCTTTAATGAATTAGGGACCATACCTCCAAGGATTATGTAATAAACCTTTGTGATAAATGCCCAGGGATTCTTATAATAGTTGTAGGGTCCCACACTTTGAGAAACAGTGACAAAGAAAAGATTGATCTAGAGAAGAAATATTGCTTATCTATTATTTCAAGGCTTCATCAAGTGTTTAATTCTGGTCATGATTCAATAATTTGGGTGATATTAGCTTCACTTTTCACAGAAGAATTAAAGTTTGAATTGGAGTCAGGGACATGGAGTCCACGTCCTGCTTAGTGTAGCTTGCTTGACTTCCATAAGGAGATGTTATGGTTTGAGAACTTGTGAACACTTCCTTAAGGATGATTTTGGGAGGAGGCTGAGATGTTATTTTCCCAGTGAAATTTTCAGGACTGCCTGCTATTGGTTTACAGCAATTTATTACCATGGCTGATTCCTTATGACCTTGTGTAGTTTTTGCTTTTAAGTTTGGTGGCACAAGATCCTAACACTTTGATGGCAGTTTCTTGAACCTTTCAGTCACCTTCATCCCGCTTTTGCCTTTTATGCTCTGGTGTGTAAATTTTTATAGACATTAAAATGTTACCCAAATGTTTCCAAGAGAAGTCAATAAAGGTTGAGTGAAAATCCAGAATCTTCCAAAATCTAACGCTTTCAAATACATCACAAGTGGGAAGGCTTTACCTGAGATTATGTGATGGGTCCCACTCAAAAGACAGATGCGGGGCTGGAGAGAGTGCTCAGGTTCAGAGTGCTTGCTGCTGTTCAGAGGGCTGAGTCTGAGTCCCAGCACCCATGCCAAGGGGCTTACAAACCACCAGTGACTGATGCTCCACATGCATTCAGGGTACCTGAATCCATGTAGCATTCACTCACAGTGACACACACACACATATGCACACACACTTTTAATTCCAGCTCTTGGAAGGCAGAAACAGGCAGATCTCTGTGGACTCAAGCCCAGCCTGGTCTATAAAGTTCTTCATAAACTAGAGCTATATGGTGAGACACTGTCTCAAAACAAAATAAAACAAAAACAAAAGCAAGCAAGCAAGCAAACGAACAAACCAAAATCAAAACCCTCAAACCAAATATATACAAGAAGAATAAAAAGAAGACTAAAATAATCTTTAGAAACCAGACATACTAAACATTATATAACATTTCCTTCAACCTATAGAGGTAAAGTATATATGAGGCATACATTTCTACTTGGGTTTCTGAGACATTAATGAGTTATATACATATGTGTATGTAAATACACACACACACACACACACACACACACACACACACACACATATATATATATACATAGATGTCGGGAGCCGCTCCCGCCATTACAAGATGGCGCCGGCTTCCT
>NW_026585689.1:9998519-10039146 GCF_907164565.1 Psammomys obesus | reverse complement strand
ATCCTCGGTTGTTGCGTCGTCCTTATCGGCAAAGGCCGCGCGCGACACATAAACATATACAAATATTTCCAAACTTAAAATAATTTAAAATCTAACAGTTCTTGTCTCATGGGCTTTAGATAAGGGCTTCTCAAACTTATGAAAAGTTTATTATAGGTTAGTTAGTCCCACATACTTGTGAATGTCAGCATGTCATATAAAAATGTTTAAATATAGATTTCTCATAATAAATACAAAGGGAATCATATTAAAAAAAAAACTGAGTGTTTAATTAAGGATACACTCCAATCAAGTACAATGAACATTAGACTTTTGATAGGTTTTCTTTCTTTTTTTTTAAATCACATGCTCTTTATCCTCTTTATCTCTAGATTCCTTCCATATCACCAGCTTCAGCCAACTTCAGCCAAATAAAGATATTTGGGAGAATATTGCATCTGTACTAAATGTATACAGACTTTTTGTGTCCTCCATGTAATAATAAGGCATAAAATCTATTTGCATAACATTTACATATTATTAGGTATGGTAAGTAGCCTAGAGATGATTTGAAGTATATTGGAGGATGTTTCTTCTTATACACAAATACTATGCCATTTTCTCTACAGTATTTGAGCATCAACAGATTATGATTAATTAATCCTAGCACCCAAATCCTGGAGTTAGAATCACAAAGAACATGTAATTTGGACCTTTAAAAAATTTAACCTGAAGTTTAAATATTTTTATATGTCAAATAGCCTTAATAATTATAAATGTCTGCCTAAAATTGTACTATCTAGTACCAATTTTCTTATGTCAGTTGGCCGCTCTGGTTGGATGTTTGGGCTTGTAATAAAATATTAAAACTGGTTTATATACAATTTCGTTGAGGTGGTTTATGAATTTCTGGGGCTGGGGAGAGGGAGCAGCAGTCCCGAGCACTTGCTGCTCAGGCAGAGTTTGATTCCCAGCGCTCACACTGTGGCTCACAACCACCTGTAACTCCAGTTGTGTATGTGTGGGTCCATTCTGACCCCTCTAGCCTCTGTGGGCACTGCATGCGTGTGGTGTATATATGCATACACAGAAGCAAAACACTCACACATATACAAACAAAGCTAAGAATTTATATTTGAAGTGACTCATACTGCTGAGCTGAAGTGATTGATTTGCTGGTGTTGCGAAAGAAAACGCCCATACTAAGAACATTCTCCTTTCTCAAGCTGGGCAGTGGTGGTGCACACATTTAATTCCAGCACACCGGAGGCAGAGGCAGGCGGATCTCTGAGTTCAAGACCAGCCTGGTCTGCAGAGTGAATTCTAGGATAGCCACAGCTATACCTTTTTCAGAGTTGTAGAAATGGTTCAGCAGTTAAGAAAACATGCTGCTCTTGCAGGGGAGCCAAAGTTTGGTTCTCGGTATCCCTATCAGGAGGCTCACAGCAGCCCACGAGATCTAGCCCCTCCTCTAGTCTCTGTGGGCTCCACCCCTCACTTGCACATACTCCTCCACATGTATACTTGCAATTAAAAATAAGTCAGCAGACAGAGACCAGCCCTTAGGTATTCCAATGTGTGGGAACCACTTTACCATTCAGAAAAAAGAAAAAAAACATTAATATTAATACCTCCTTGGCAGACTTTCCTGGCTAGAGATAATAAGTTTCAGCCTGATAAATCCGAGTCCTGGGTAAGAACAAATTATGGTAAGCTGATGGAGGATCCTGCTGTTTGAGGTTGCAGTCCTTCTAATTTGGATGGCCACATAGCCTTCCTGAGCTCTGCCCTAGGAGGAAGACTCTCTCTCTCCCCTACAGGGCCTCCTACTCTGTGCCTGACCTCATCTGGAGATGTCTTTAGGCATAGATGCCTCTAACCACATCTGATACATGGCTTTTGGCACAGTTCCCTGCTAGCTCTCCCCTCCCTGCACCTATAGGATAATTAGGTACTGTGCCTCTACATACAGGCAACAGGGCTGTGCTGTTTAATGTACAGGAAGAACGCTGTGAATTCCTGTCAGAGTGCTTCCTGGCTGCTCCCCTTTTTCTATATATTCCCCTCACACCTGCCTCCCTGCAGCTGACCTGGAAGCTATTCTATCACTGTACAACCCGCCTCGGTTCCTCCTGCCCTAGTGGACTGGTGGCCAACAGGCCTCCAGGGAAGAGGAGAGCCACGGTAAGCCTTTACATATTCATGTGATACAAGTAGAAGTCAGTCTCCTGGACTGAACTGTCAACCAGAGAGCTTCCGTGGAACTGACCTAGGTCCTCTGCACATATGTAGCTTGGTCTTCTTGTGGGACTCCTAGCAGTGGGAGCAGGGGATGTCTCTGACTCTGTTGCCTGCCTTTGAGACCCTTTCCTCCTACTGGGTAACCTCATCTTGCCTCAATAGGAGGGGAGGTGCCTAGTCTTACTTCGGCCTTGATGTGTCATGCACAGCTGGTTACTACCCATGGGAGGCTTGCTCTTTTCGGAAGAGAAATGGAGAAGAAGCGGATGGGAGGTGGGTGGGACAGGGAGGAGGGGAGGGAGGGAAAACCACAGTAGGGATGTTAAAAAAAAAAAAAAAGTGAGTCTTCTGTTCTTGGACCCAGGTGAATAAAATGACAGTCATTGAGAAGGACAGGGAAAGAAGCCCTCCAGGGAGATAAAAGAGGCTTCACTTTTTCTACACAGCCCCTTAGCATTGAGAGTTTATTCCACCATGCAGGCCCAGTGCACTCAGAAAACCTGCTACACTCGTGGGCAATGAAAATGAATTCGGATTGCTGTTTCCTCCTTCAAAGTGGGTCTGCAGCGTTTCCAGATGCTGGGGGGTGGGGGGCACTTAGGATCCAGAACCAGATGGGAGGCAGTGGAGCGCCAGAGAGCTGTTGAGGCGGAAGTGTAAAACACAGAAACCAGGGGAGCAAAAAATGTGCTCCATCAGTTCAGCTCAACTCAACCTTTCAAATGCACTTTAAATTAAAAAAAAAATGTATTAAACGGCATTTTAAATATAGATTTTAAGCATGAGGATTAAAAGAAAAAAAGAAGTGCTCAGAAAAAAGAGGCACAACGTTTGGTGTGGGCTTCTCTGGGAGAGAACTGCCAGGAACTCATTTTAGGATATTTATCTTTAAAAAAAAAAAAAAAAATGCTATCCCCAGAGGCATTGCAGAGATACAGAATTCTCTTAATTATTACTATTTTTAATCAAACGAGAGCTAGTCAGGCCTCTTGAGCTTTAAGGATCTGAACTGATGATGCAGATGAACATTCTTGCTGCCCCAATAGGACAGGGGGGTGTTTCCTATGCAGTCACAAAAACTAGACTGTAACAACGAATGCCTGGAGATGATGAAAGCAAAGAAGAAAAGGACAGACCTGAAACCACTATAGTGTTCCAAAAACCCAACAGCGAAACTGGGTGTCAGGAGAAACCCCTTCAGTCTTGTGCAACGGCTGGCTCAGTTATGCCGACTTCCCCCATCGCCTGTCCCAGCAGCCATCCCGCTAACGGGCCCTGCTTCACTTAAGTTGAATCTTACGAACACACCACAGAGACGCCACTTTCTGATTGCCATGCTCACAAAACTCAGCTGCGGGAAGTAATCCTCCATACCATGCCATTTCCACGCCTAAGAGGCCACAGTGAAAAAGTGAAAATCATAGAGGCGACTCTAGTGAGGAGGCCTAATGCCCTAGATTCCCGGGACACTGGGACAGGCCTCCTGAAAACAGCAATGGGGGGCCGCTCAGTACTCCGTGCGGCTCCAGTCCGGGTCTTGGAGACAGCCCTCGCGGGGAATGTCCGGGACTCGGGTTGGTACCTTTTCGGCCTGGGAATTTCCAGCGTTCGGAAAAAAGTCCACAATTTAGTCCTCGCTGGCCCCCTCGCCTCCTCTGGCCCTTCTCGGTGCCCACGCACCCCCGATCGAAGCCGAGGATGAGCATAGGGTGTATTTTAGGAGTGCTGGGCTTCCCCGCCCCCTCTGCACACTTAGCTGGCAAGAAGAAAGCCGGCACTATAAAGGAGGCTAGAGGACTGGCCACTTTCTGCCACCGAGGTCAGTCGGCGAGTTCTAGAGACAGAGGCTGCTTTAACTGCTCCTTATCATGTAACCTCAAAAGGAAACCGATCAGTCTTCTGATGCTCTCACGTTACTTGGGGCATTATCGCCGCTTACAGCTGGAAACAGTTGATTTGCCTTTACATGTTTTTGACTTGAATCTTCAGACACAAAGGTATACTTCTATTATTTGATATTTAATATGAAAGGGTGTCTTAAGAGCTAAGTTGCCCTCAAGCGGCTCCTTTCCCATATTCTTTCCTTGAGAGTTCGATGTCTGCAGTTTAAATTACAGCATTTGCTTTGTGGCAAAATACTGTGAGACACTCTTTTTTGGAGGGGGTGAGGGTGGCATGCAGGATGTTTTAATATTTTGGTGATAGCATGAATCATGTCTGTTTGCCTTAAAGGCCTAGAAAGAAGTAAGATACTGGTGGAAGTGGATATGATGGGTGATGAAGGATGAAGACATTGTAAATCTATGTATGAATTTATCTAAAGCCAGTGATGGAAAATGGTGGTACCCTAAGGTGAAAATTTCTCAGGAAGCTTGATGGGTGGGTTTAAAGGTATATGTCCTCACTGAGGGTAAACATAAAACGGTGTCTTGCTTTTTTTGGGAGAGAGAGAGGCAGAGAGAGAGAGAGAGACAGAGACAGAGACAGAGACAGAGACAGAGAGAGAGAAAGAAGGTTTCTCTGTGTGTCCTGAAACTCACTTTGTAGACCAGGCTGGCCTTGAACTCAGAGATCTGCCTGCTTCTGCCTTCTGAGTGCTGGGATTAAAGGCATGCACCATGCACCACCACGCCCGGCTATATGAAACTGCGTCTTCATGGGAAAAAAAAATGTATCTTGAAATATTTTATAGCATACCCTAGATAATTCTCAGAACACCTCTATAAAACTAAAATTTGTGAATGGCCATTTTATGAATGAGAGTAAACCACTGTTTTGATGGCTTGGCAGGTTCATAAATGTCTATTTGAAATGTGTAAGAGGTTTCATCCACATGAAAGCATGTTTCTAGATGGGATGGATTAGAGGTTCTCTACATGGGCCTTAGTGAACTGGTTGTATTGGGCAAAGGAGCTGGCTCAAAGAAGATGTGACATTTATTATGTAAATATTAAGCACTTGGCACCATACACACACACACACACACACACACACACACACACACACACACACACATATATTCTTAATTTGAATCTGGCATCTAAAGAAATACAATTCTTTCTTCTCTTAGTTAAGTGGCTCTCAACCTGTGGGTCATGACCCCTTTGGAGGGGTTGAACGACCCTTTCACAGGGTTTGCATATCAGCTGTCCTGCACATCAGATATTTACATTATGATTCATAACCGTAGCAAAATTACAGTTATGAAGTATCAACAAAAATAATTATATGCCTGGGGGCCACCACAACATGAGGAACTGTAATAAAGGTCACAGCATTAGGAGGATTGAAAACCACTGTTGGACAATATGGGTTGTTTGGATAACCAAATAGAAAAATTTCCAAGGCCTGTTCATCTCCCTTACTTATCCCCCATACAGAATGGCTTAAGCCACATTTCATATGCACATATTTTTTATTTGGCTTGAGAATAGCATGTGCCTTCTCCTCTTTCTCCCACTTCTCTAACATTTTGCAGGTTAAGGACACAGCTGGGCAGGGTACTTGTGACAAGCCCTGAAGAGACAGAAGCCATCTTAGGGTGGGTCAGTGCAGAGTACATACTGTGGCTGTGTACTTGGGGGCCTTCCGCCTCATGTTCAGGTAGGGCCAGGGTCAGCACAGCCATTATTAAGAGATTGGCCTTTTGGGCTTAGGAAGGAAAAGGGGGCAAACCTGTCCCTTTTATTTTGTCCTGTGTTCTCAGAACACAGAAAGCAACCTTTCTAAAAGCTCCCTTCTGAAAGTGTGATCTTCAGGAGGGCTTTCTGATTGTTCAGAGACCAACCACAAATCACTCTTGAAGGATATTTCCTCTTGGCTTATGATTTACACTGTTCTGGTGGGCCTCTTGATCTCTTGCCCACAGCTCACTGAGAAGATTCCGAGGCCCATGCTGAACTTCACAATTTGATCTTGGCCTGATGCAGAAATCCCGAGGGTGAGTGAGGGAGTGTTTCAAAGTGGTATTGTCACTATGGGAAAAGGGGTGTTTTCATTCAGAGTTCTAAGGTTTGTGAAGCACATTTCTTTACAAGCAGACAATTATGATTTATGAACCAAAAGTTTTTGGTGACTTGTAAGCAAATATATTTGAATTTCCATTGTTTCTCATGGGAGGAGGCTATGAGCACATCTAAGAGGGGAATCCAGCCCTCTGCTAATGGACAGTTTCAGGATTATGCAATCTTCCACGGGTTCTGAGAGCATCACATCTGCTTAGGGTAGGTCAAGAAGCTCATTTGAACTCATGTCTGTGGCTTCTGATCAAAGCACTTTCTGTTCCTTCAGTGTGGAACTGGGAGGTCCAAGTATTTCATGGAGAAAATACTGAACTTGAAATTAGTGTTTCTAAACAGTTCTTTTAGGAGCTGAACCTGCAAGAGCTCGGTTTCTCCTCATATCAGCATTTGAGGTTTACTGTACTCAGGTATATATCATAGTCTCAGGAGAACTGGGAGTTGGCTCAGATAGAAAGTAGTATCTAGATTTGCCACCAGGCCAGTTACACAAATGTGCCAATGAGAGAGGCCAGTTTCTCCCCAGGGTCTCTTATACTTCTTGGTCTGAGTCCTGGCTACCACTTACTCCCTGTCCATAGTTACTTGATTCAGTTTTGCTTGATAACTGCCATGATAATACATATTTAAAAGAGACAGCAGAGAAGTGCTTTAGACCTCACTGGAATGCCTGGCCTAAGGATTGCACAAGAGATGGCCATTTACTTTCTGTGTCCTTTTTGGAAACAATTGCATATATCAGAGGAAGGGTTATCCTGTTGCCAATTTCCCTTTGCCCCTCTCAAGACCTTTTCTTCCATGTTGGAAAGATAAACATTGGGAGAATATTCCCACCCCCCCTGCTGCTGGGTCCACTGCTGCCTCCTCTGGAGCAGGGAGCCTTGGGTAAACCCACCAATCTACTGCGCTGCACTGATGTTTCAGAGTGAGCTAGTAAGCTAACTGAATTATCTGTTTTCACAGGTAGCCTCCAGGAGGCTTTAGAAGACCTTTACATTTACGCATTTGCTCTCCCTGGTTATTTTGTAGAAATGTTTTATAATCCCTTCCCAGCCTGCATTTCCTACAGGGTCAGTGGTATCACCCGAGTGGAGGAATAAATGAGTCAGTCTACTTGGATAGCTGAGAACACAAGCATGGTGTGATTTATGTCCTCTCTCAGTCCCTCTGACTATTTTGGTAAAGTTTTGCTTCTTGAATATCACCCATGGGAATACATGGTGCATTCTTCAAGGGGGTAACATCACCGCAAGAGGGTGAATATCGTTTCTTTTGGGGGAAAAACCTTAAGCTATTACAGTGCGCTGCAAGGAGCCAGGACATGCAGATCCGTATGCAGAATACCTGCAGATTAATGCTCATGAGAGGGTCTTTAGCAAAGAAATGTGTTAGAAACTTCCTATAGGGCATACAGGAGTGCAAAAACCATAAAAGTCTCCATGTAAATGCTCTATAGGTATTTATTCAAATGACATTCACAGCTTTTCTCTGATTGCTTGCTTCTTTTCTGTCTCCATCATTGTCAAGAATTTTTAAAAAAAAGGAACCATTTTTACTCTTTTTTCCATAAGAGACGTTTTCTTTTCTTTTAATATATCTTTAAATATTTCATAATTTTTAAAGATGATTGTAGAATTATGTATGCTATCAAAATTATGAGCTTTATGCTATGAGCCTGTATAGATAAGGATCTGTTTAAGTCTTTGCTTTAAGAACTTTTGGCTGTAGACCCAGAAGCCAAATTGTCAAATCATACAGTAATTTTGTATATAACTTTTAAAGCTAACTTGAATTATTATTATTGTGTGAGTGTGTGCATGCCACAGTGGAAGCCAGATGACAACTTTCAAAAGGCACTTCTCCCCTTTCACTGTGAGTTTTGGGGACTGAACTCACTGAAGCAAGTCATTTATCCACTGAGCCATCTTTCTGGCCCTGTGCTGAACTTTCTGAAGCTCTGCTATACCAGTTTTCACAGTGGCTATCCCACAATCATTGTTTTTTTTCCTTTAAAAATTTTTATAGCATTGATATATGTATGTATGCGTATACATACATACATACAGACAGATAGGCAGACAGGCAGCCATATATTTTGTGTGTGTGTGTGTGTGTGTGTGTGTGTGTGTGTGTGTGTCTGTCTATAGGTCTGAAGACACTTTGTGGGCTCTGGGGTTCTTCTACTATGTGGGTTCTGGGGCCCAAACTGAGGTCATAGGTTTGGTGGCAAGTGCCTTTGCCCACAGAGCTGTCTTGCCAGCCTTGCCTATTTCTTCTTAACTCATTTTTCAGTGTTTGGCTGAGTAGAGTGAATAATTGTGTGCACCATGAGTGTAAGTCGAAGTTTGATAATCAAGTTAAGAGTATAGAATCTATCTGCCCAGTGGTTCTGTATTCAGCACCACAATGATTGAAACAAAAATCTTCCCAAAAGTCTACCTGCACTTTAGAAACAAGTGTATGGCTGAAAATTGTGCCAATGAAAACCATTGGGGCAATGTGCTGGATTTCATATACAACGGGTCCTTTAAAACATTTAGGATACTTGCTTTGGAACACCAATTCAAAAGAAATCCTGAAAAATTTCCCAGAGATTTGAAAGGGCCAGAGCTAGAAGGCGACTCACAGGTACCTCGGGTAAGTCTGTGCCTGAAGATGACCTGAGAGGGTGGGAGTTGGGTGGCTCTGACTTCACCCTACTCCTTTTCTGTGCTGCCATTCACTTACCTCCACATTCATAACACACAGTTGCTCTGTGTGCTAGGAATTAACAAATGCTCTGTAAGAAGCAGTGAAAATGATTTGTTTTCTGGTTGGAATAGCTGTCTGTGGACAACTATCAGGAAGGCTTTAAGAGCTCTCTTTGTCTTATCTCTGCTAAGAGCAAAGAAGGTGGGTTCGAGCTGAGATGGAAGACAAGGGTTAGAGGAAGCCAAAACTACAGTTTTCTGGGCCAGGCTGTTGAACTGACCCTTGAAATCGCTAGTGTCATGTCAGATGAACTTGATCCAAGATGGCAGATGTGGGTGGAGCAGGGCCTTCCTAGCTTGTCATTCCTGTGCTAGAGTTCTCTAGCTCAACTTGAACAACCAAAGAAAACTATTCTGTTTGTTTACTTGTGGTGTTGAACAGCATCCAGCATTCAGATAAGAGAGATTCTTACACGCAACACTAATTAAATATCTAGAGCACAGTGAGTGATGACAGCCGGCTTGTAACTCAGGAGGCACAATGTGGTGGCAATATTCAGAGGCCAAGTGTTCCATATACTTCATTTGTTTGTCTAAGCTCCAAAGCTTATGGTAGTCAAAAACTTAGATAGGTATAAGGTACAGAAATGATTTAGGGAGACACCGCTCCACACAAATAAGTGGTTAACCAGACAAAAATAACTGAAAGTTTAGAAGACATTTCTCCTGCTCAACTGCTGGACCCAATGAAAGAGCCCAGACCAAACCATCAAAGTCTAGATCAAACCAATCCATAAGCCTGATTTTACATTCTTTATGGTGGGACCCTGTCAAACCTACCTGTCCAGCTATCAATTCAGCCTCTCTTTAGAAATGTAAGTAGCCTTTTGTAAAGGTTCATGCCCCATGAGCTAATTGTGGATTGTGGGATGCCTTCTTTTTTTTTTTTTTTAAAAAAAAATTAATCACTTTACAGACTGATCGCAGGCTCTCTCTCTTCTCCCAATCCCATCCTCACGCCCCTCCCCTTCCTTCTCCCTTCTCTGTCTTTTCAGAGAAGGGGAGGCCCCCCAAGGGTACTAACCCACCCTGGCACCGTGAGATGCCTTCTTGAAGTTGGTGGGGCAGTGACTGCTCTGATGGGCTTCAGGGAAGAGGTGAGATGCAGGCCAGTGGCAGGACAGGAAATGCAGACTCCCTCTGTTCTCCACCTGGCTTCCTTATTTCTGTCCATGATGTACCCTACACTGTCAGCCCTGCTGCGTCCTGACTCTGTCCTTTCTCTGTTTTCCAGTCCCTTGTCAGCCCTATGGATTACACTTCTGAATCATTTCCTCAAATAGCACTCCCTTTCCATCCTGCAGGTACCACTGCAGTTCATGACCCTGACTGTTTCTGAGTGTTCCACTTACCTACATGAGCACAGTTGCCACCTCCGATGTTTTCACTCTGCTCAGAAACTCTGAGTAGCTTCCCATGGCTTGTCACACCAGCTTTCCACTGTTCTCAGGCAGCTGAAGTCCAAACCTGACTTCAAGATTGTCAACTTTCCTTCTTCTAGGAAAGTTAGGCTGGTGATCCAAAGATGTCAGAATATTTAGCTTAGCTATCAAGTATTCAACACAGATCTGAAAAAAAAAAAAAAGATAACTACCATAAATGGTGCCTCATTTAACTAATACACTGACCAAAAATAGTTAAATCCCCATTTTAAGGATGAGAAAAACAGCCCTAGAGGAGATAATTAAGTGGTTATTAAGTGATATTAGATGGGATTTGGACCAAAGTTTGATTTACTTGAAAATCCTATGATTTCAAACAGAAGTTGAAAAAATATTACAGGCAAGAGATTTAGGTTGGATAAAACTCGTAGCAAGAGTCAATGTGCTGTTTCCCAATGTGGTTCATGAGGATATAAATATACTGGAATCGAGTGTTAGCTTTCCTGACTTCGCTGCTTAAAAACAATCAATCACTCACTCAAACAGAAATTTAGGGTTCCAGAGAGCTCAGCTGGTAAAATGCTTGGTGCAGAAGCATGCAGATCTGAGTTTGATCCCCAGAATCCATGTTAAAAAAAAAAATCTGGGCATAGTGGTCATGAGCAGGCTTGCTGGTCAGCCAGCCTAGCCCACTCTGTGAGCTCTAGGCCAAAGACAGATCATATCCCAAGAAACAACAAAAACAAAAAGCCTAGGTATATGGTGCCTAAGGAATGACACCCAAGACTGATCCTCTGGCCTCCACTCATACCTGCATACATAGGTGTACACACACACACACACACACACACACACACACACACACACACACACAACAGCAACAACAGAAAACCTTTTGACCTCATTTCAACTTATCTCTTTAAAGGGCTATCTCCAAATATAGTCTCATTTTGAAGTCCCAGGGCTTCGGGTATCAACAAAGGAATTCTCTGGTAATAGGGGTGCAGTTCAGACTGTAACTGAGTTGATAGCTGGACCGGTAGGTTTGATAAGGCCACACCTTAGAGGATGTGGAATCAGGCCTAGGGTTAATTTGATCTGGACTCTGTCATGGGTCCAATCATTGAGCAGGAGAAATGTCCCCCAGAACATGTCCTCCATCACTTCTCCTCCTATACTGAGGGCTCAGTATGGGTCACTCACTTAATGTGGAGAGCACCATTTCAGCTAGACTGTAGTTGTCAGAGAGCCTTCAGGATCGGCCTGTGTTTTCCCAAGGCCAGAAATGGCTAGAATTGGGTTTGCAAGCTTTAGGGTCCTACCATAGAAACTCTAAGCCCCTCTTCCTGAATCAGAAGGTAGAATTTTATTTTATTTTTTATATATTTTTTTTATAGTGGGCTAAATAGAACTATTTGAGGTTTTGAGGTCCAAGAGAGATGATGGAAAATATTGTATAGTTACTTAAATAGGCACTTAAAAATCAATGATTAAAACAATGTAAAGACCATTCTTAGGGAGCAGCTTGCACAAAGGATTGGGTTTAGCCAAGAGCCTGTGGTCCCCAGTTTCTGACTAAAGGTATACTGAAAGTGTAAACAAAAGCAGTCTTGGGGGAGGGGAAGTGATTGTTCAGGTGATTGCTGTGAACGCTATTAAATTCACATATTTCTCAATAACAGAAAGTTCAGAGTTTGTTGTTCAGGGCTGTTGTTGGCAAGCTCTCACTAGCTGCCACTTTAGTTTTTGGCCATTGACTGTATTGACTTCACGCCAGTCGTTGCCTATTCTTCCAGTCATTTGTTACACTAGAGATAATGTGAATGACCTAACATAGTATTTATTGTATGGTGGATGTTCAGTAGTGATAGCTACTACCATCAACATCATCACTATGCCAAAGTATAGATTATATTTTGTGGCTATCATTTTTAATTATTTCATTGGTGAGGCCTATTTTGTACATGGCCCAGGCTGGTTTCTTTTTCAGGTCTTAAACATTCCTATAACTGGTGTTTTTAATCTGGTACATTCCTTATTTGTAGAAATTCAGAGTCAGTCTCTCTAAAAAGTAATGGCAACAAGAAATCCCTCTCCCTAACCAAAACCTTCAAGTTTTAGATTCTGAACTAAGGGGTGCACATTAAAGAATATCCTTAGCAAAAAAGTTCCAGAATTAAAATTCGGGCATATAAGTGTTCACGTCTTTATATAAGGAATGATTGACAGACGTGTACCACCTGTATTTAAGAGGACGTGAGGTTAAAGCACATGCCTCTAAACCCAGCCCTTGAGAGGCGGAGACACTAGGAGCTCGGCAAGGTTCGGCTTATCTCAGTGAGTTCCAGGGCAGCCTCGGTTACAGTGTCGGACCGTGTACACTGCCCCAACTCCACAAAAGGAGACTTTGAATGTGAAATTTGGTTTCTAATATCTATTATTATTTATTTAATATTTATTTTAATATTTATTTTGCCTGTATGTATGTATGTATGTATGTATGTATGTATGTATGTATGTATGTATGTATGTATGTAAGTGGGTGTATATATGTATGTATGCACCCCCAAGTGTGCCGGGTGCTCTTGGAGCACGTCAGGCCCCTTGGAATTGGGAGTTACAGGTGGTTGTGAGCTGATATGTGGGTTCTGGGAACTGAATCTTGATCCTTTGTAAGAACAGCAAGTACTTTTAACCCATGAGTCTTCTTTTGAGCCCTCAAAGGTGAGGGTTTTGAAAAATATAAATCAATACTTATATCGGTCCAATCAATATTTTTTTCCTTTTTGAGACATTACCATGTATCTGAGGCCAGGAGGGATTTCTCTATGTAGCCCAGGCTGCTCTTGAATCCAGACGCAGGTCTTCCTGCATCTGCCTGCTAGGCACTGGTATTATAAGTATGCAACACCATGCTTTCCAAAATTTTTGTGTGAATGTTTTATGGGTCTGAACCTAAGGCCTTCCTCATGTTGGGCAAGTGCTCTACCACTGAGCCATATCCCTGGAACCTAACTAACTTTTGATTCATTAAATCTATTGGTCTGATTGTACTTTAATTGCTCTTTTACCCATAGGTGATTTTTGTAATATCTTGCATTGTTCACCTGGAACATAGAGTTAATTGAGTGATACAGATTTTTCTAATGCTTCATCATGGATAGAATGATATATAGGTTTCATTATATAATTTAAAACTGTATTTGTGAACATCACCACTGGCTTCATCACAGAAGTCTTTAAAGTACCAGAGGCTTTACAGCTCAGGAGAATCTGACAGAGATTGCCTCAACTTCTAATTTTTCATTAAAACCTTTGAATTTTATCATTAACAAATACTGAAAGTTCTTCTTGATACAGCAGACTTACTTTGTAATTAAAAAGAAATCCGAATATCCATCTTGTCATTCACATGAAATTTTGTGACAAACACTGGCTCAGCTCATAGCCTAGAGTTTGACTAGAATGAATGGCAAGCCGCACTGTTCACCCTGATGAACAGATACTTTTCTTCTTTTAAATTATTATTTTATTTTATTTATTCACTTTACATCCCACCGTAGTCCCTCCTTCCTCTCCTCTTGGCCCCACCCTTCCTCCCTCTTCCCCATACTCCCCCTCCCCTACTCCTCAGAAAAGGGGATCCCTCCCAACCCACTCCAGCACATCAAGTCACATTAGTACTGAGTGCCAGGCAAAGCAACCCTGCCAGGAGTTGTAATAAAAAAGCAGGCCCTGATCCCCTTACTAAGGAACCCACAGGAGGACTAAACTGACCATTGGCAACATATGTGTAGAGGGTCAAGGTCCAGGTCATGCATGGTCCTTGGTTGGTGCTTCAGTCTCCACAAGCCCCCTGGGTCCAGGTTATTTAACTCTGTTGGTCTTCTTGTGGGGTTTTTGTCCTCTCCAGATCCTTCTATCCTTTCCCCTAACTCTTTCAAAAGGCTCCCCATGCTCCGCCTAATGTTTTGATGTGAGTCTCAGCATCTGTTTTGATCTGCTGCTGGGTGGGGTCTCTCAGAGGACAGCTATGCTAGCAAATACTCTTCTCTCTCTCTCTCTCTCTCTCTCTATATATATATATATGTATGTATGTATGTATATATAATTTATTTAATTCTCTGTGCCTTGGCATGAAGGTGTCAGAATACATGGGACTGGAGTTATAGACAGTTGTGACCTGCCATGTGGTTGCTGGGAATTGAACCTGGGTCCTTTGGAAGTGCAGCTAATGCTCTTTACCATTGAGCCATTTCTCCAGCCTGGCAAATACTCTTCTTAAAGGCAATTATTGTACCTCAAGGTACAGTGCAAGCATGTAAGCCTTCTTCACCACACAGAAGATTAAAGTGATACATACTTCATGGATCAGTATAAATACAATTTAGGATCACTATGATTTTATCTAAGACTTTCTTAAGTGAAACTTTTTTTTTTTTTGGTAGCATTTAGTGTTGAGATTCAGAAAGGAGACTGTACATTTCAGGTGTCTCGGCCCCCCTTGCGCTTGTAGTCAGACATTCATGTAATGTGCTGATATGTGATATGGGCTGGTATCGGGTGAGTGCAAACAAATAGCGGGCATAGTCTGTAGAATTGTCCTCTTTCAGGCAGCAGCGGAATTCTTCACACAAGAGCTGCTTGTCCTTTGCTGAGCTGCCATGTCATTTGAAAGTGGCTCTGCTGTGATCTTTTCCCCCCTTTCTGTCAGCAAAATCAATAATGGGGAATTGCCAACTTCTTGCCTGTCCTCTTCTGTCAGTATAGTACAACAGCTCATTCTCTTAGATACCTGTGTTTCCATCTCAAATATGAATACGGTGTTAAGTTCATTACCTTTGCACTTAAAAATTCCGTTCCATTTTTAGAACTCCGAATTATTGGTCTGACAATGGTGTTACAACATAACCAGTACCATAAAACTGTTCAAACTGTTCTGTTGTATAAAACACAAGATAGTAAATTATTAACATCTATGAAGCCAAGCGAAAGGGTTTTTTTTTTTTTTTTTCAGGTCACTTTGGAACAATGTCTCCTTTCCATGAGTTGCAGAGCTCTCTGATATATTATTTCCATCTTTTCCAGTGTCCTAGATGCACACCGTACATCTGAGCCTCGAGATGGGTCTTCTAATCTCCATCACTAAAACAGCATCAGACCCATGTTAGACAGTTATGACAGGAGACAAAGAGGTCTAAAAGGAAGATAGAGAGAGGCTGGTGGAATCAGAAAGGAGTACGGTCTAGGAGGTTATATAGCCACTGGGGACAGGAGGCAGAGAGTGGGGGAGAGATGAATTAGAACAGATTATGACAGATATGTATAAAAATGCCACAAAGAAACCCACTGCTTTTGTATGCGAACTTAAAAATTAAGCACAAGTTGGCAATACCATTCACAAGCCTTCAGCTGGGCCTGTTGTTGTAACAATGGGGAGGAAGAAACACAAGGTGTTTTCTAGCTGGTCCAGAGTGAGCTGGGCAGCCTGAGGAAAGGGGCTGGTTGTACCAGTCACCTATCACTTTCCACACCAGCCACAGGAGTCTCTCTTGTGGTTACACCAGGGGACATGCCCTCAATCTGGCCTTGGTGGAAAGAGTGCCAGGGAAAGGCCGGTGCAAGCCATTTGAGACAGTCCTGGCTCAGGCTGCACCTTTAGAAGCCAGGGTTGTGTTTCAGCAGCAAACGGCGTGTGGCTGCCATGAAGCTCTCCCTGTGGAGTGTCACAAGTTGTTTGACAGCTCTTTTCTCTGGGCTGCCTGAGCACAGAGCAAGAGCCTAAGAGCTAACAATTAGGGAATCAAATCCCCTCATTTCCCCATCTTTGTCTATTTCCAGGAAACAAACAGGAGTGTGAGCAGTAAGAAGTCACTGGTACCAGTTTTAGCTTTAATGATGCTGGGTGCCTGCTTAGTGCTATAGAGCAGAGGGCTGCCCTTCTGTCCAGCACAGTCAGCCGAGCCAGCTTTGTGGATTCTGCCTTAGTAGTGCAATTCACTTAATTACTCAGTATCTATCTACTTTTAGCTTCCCCCTTGCCACAGTTCCTTCTAGGTCAGGTCATCTCTCTGGGGCCATGGCAATCAACTCTGGCCACTAGGACACCCTCAGTCTTATCTCCTCTAAAAAAAAAAAAAAACACAAAAAACGCTTCTAGATTCATTTTGCCTGTTTCAAATTCCTTCATGTTTCTTCAGTGAGCATCGAAGTTCCAGTATCTTCGCTGGCCCCTGGAGGTGTTCCACTTAACGTTACCTTTTACATTTAATGCTATCTTCCCTTCGGCAGTCCTAAAAGGCAGTGTAGATTGTTCCCTGACTCCTGGCCTTAATTCTTTGCTGATGATTTTCCCAAAATCCTTTAGGGCCATCCTGTAGGGCTCACCTCAAAGCCTCATTCTTTGCAGACTTTCCCTGTGACCTCCTCTCTCCACAAGAAACATCCTCTCTTTTTAGACTGTCCACTGAACTTTGTATCTCTCATGATGTTTAACCACAGTCAGTTTCTTTTGTGTGTACGAACCTCATTCCTGTGGACTAAAGACTTAATCATTCATCCCTTTTCACCCTTGAAAACAAACTTTCCTTGTCATTTCCCTAGTTGGATTTGTGGCAACAGCTGTATAAACATTTAAAAAATTATTCAAGAGAGAAACATCAAAATCCCTGTTTATCAGACAGAGTAAAGTTGTGCAGAATAAAACATTACATAGTATATAAAAAGCAACATAAAACATACAAAAAATATACGTGCATGTATTGCATTAATCATTTTGCTAGGAAGAGTTTATTCTAGTATTGAAGGGTACGAAAGGTTGGACTTTTGCTTTTTATTCGAACCCTGCAACAACAACAACAACAAAAAGTTCGGTTATGGTCCAGATAGGAAGTTAGAAAAACTTCCAGCGCTTTGAAACTGAGACCTGGCCTGAAAGACCTGGCTTGGAAGCAAACGCTCCTAGGTTTGGGGGCGGGTAAGTGCTGGGAGGCACGGGAGGAGACTGGACTCTGCACGCACAGCTTGGGCTTTCCACTCCCAGAACCGGGCGGACCCGTTCCCGCGGGGGCCCGGGACTCCCCGCAGCTCCCTAACCCTCCCGAGGAGGGGGGTAGGTTCGCAGCCCCTGCAGAGGCGTCCTGTTGCAGGTCCAGGACCCACGGGGTGCGGTGAGCCGAGCGCAGTCCGGCCGGGGAGGCTCGGAGCCGGCACGGGGGCCGGGCCAGGGCGCGGGTGCCGGCCGGGGTTTCTAGGTGAGCGGCCGGAAAACAACCCGTCCGCCCGGGCGGGGCGGGGCGAGGGCGGAGGGCGCATTGCCTCATCCCGGGCATTTTACTGGAAACTAGACGCATCCGGAGGCGGGGCGCGAGCAGCCCAGGCGCGGCCAATGGCCGGGCGGGCGGGGCGCGGGGGCTGGCGGGGGGGCGAGGGGCCGGGCGGCCGAGCACCGCTCCTTAAATAGCCCGGCCGCCTCCGGGCGCGCACGTACGAGTCGCCCTGCCGCAGCCCGCCGGTGGCGCAGGTGTCTGGGGACCCCGAGCGTCTAGCCTGGGAGCATGATCGTGGACAAGCTGCTGGACGACAGCTGCGGCGGAGAGGGGCTGCTGGACGCGGCCGGCGACTGCGGCCTCATGACCAGCCCGCTCAACCTGGCATACTTCTACGGCGCCTCGCCGCCCTCGGCCCCCGGAGCCTGCGACACGGGCTACCTGTCCGCCGTGCCCTCCGCGCCCGGCTCGCCCGGCTCCGACTCCTCCGACTTCTCCTCCACTTCCTCCGTGTCCTCCTGCGGGGCCGTGGAGTCCCGCCCGAAAGGTGGCGCGCGCGCCGAGCGCCCGCAAGGTACCCACCCGTGGGGACTCCGCGATCCTCTCCTCGGGGAGAGGAGTTCACACGCCTGGGAGGATGGGGCAGGACTCCCCAGCGAGGGGTCGCCTAGTCGAGATGTGAAGCGGCCCCTGCAGCCGCGGAACACACACAGTGTGGTCCTGAGTGACTGCTGGATGCCCTTGACTGTGTGCCGAGTCCCGAGCCTTTAGGCTGGAGCTCCGAGCACTCTGCTGGCCAGAGCGCCTGGCTTCGGGAGGAAAGAACTTTTTGAGAGTCTAGGATTCTCCCCCTCCCCCCCCCATCTCCCAATTCTTACTTTTTTCACTTCCCCCGTGCCCCCGAACTCGACAATCTGAGAAATACGACGGTGAGGTTTTGGGTCTGATGAAGTTTTCTTCTTGTAACTCTCTTAGTGAGAAGCAGTAGCAGAGAATATAAAGCTTTGGGAACTGGATTTAAAAGCCGCCACCTATTCCTGATATATCTGTAGGAATGAATAAAAGAAAAAGAAACCAATTTATCAGGCTGTAGAGGACAGCTAGGGTCGGAGAAGTGATTCCGCTTCTGCACTTAGTTTATGGTGTTGGCGTCTCCGAGGCCTGCTAGGAATTCTGCCGTCTTGTTTTTCTGTGTGCTTTAGAGTGGGAAAGTTCTATCTACTGAAGCCCTTTCTTTAGCTGCGAACTGCGTGGTTTCCTTTCTTGGTGAACCGAGTTGCATAATTCTGGGGGAAAACAGGATGCCGCCGTGGGTAGATTTTAACACCGCCTAGACCGTCTCAGCTGTTAGAGCCTCTCGTCGCAATTCTTTTAAAGAACGACTCTTTACGCTAATATTGCTGGCCACTCAAGCTTTGGGTGTCATTTGTTTTTAAACAGTTATTTTTAAATTTAAAATGATGTGCCTTAAACCACAGGGTCGTGTATGGTCCAGCTAAAAAGTTAGGTGTGTATGCATTGACAGCCCTTTCTGAGGTCGTTAGGCCGAAATGGCTGACATCTAGCTGAACCGATTTTTGCTGGTTCTTGGTTTACCACACACGCCATGGGGGACTCCTAAAGCTGCCCCCCCCCCCCCCCTTCTCCCCCCCCCCCCCCCCCCGTCTTTCCTGGGCATGGAAAATTTAACTCCTGACACTCCAGAGGAGTGCTATTCAGGTGTTTGTTGAAATCCTTGAGTTTAAATTGAAAGACTATCTGATCACTTCATTGCCTCATCACTGAGTGTCTCATATACTGTGGTATGGATGGCCGAATTGTGCTTTGTTCTCCTTTTTAATTTTTCCTACTTTGGACACTGGAACAGCTATTCGTTTCCTGATCCCCTCAATGTTGTCTTTAATTTATGTGAAAGAGCTTGTTACAAAGTTGTGGCCAGGAGTGGAATTCTGTACCTCACAGTAAACTTTAAACTGCCATCTGAAGTTTTAAGGTGAATACGCCTGTTTCCTTTTTACTTAGAATGCCCATGTACGTAATTCTAAGAGCAGTGAGTGAGGGGGAAATCCTGTGTGTGATGTGGAAATGTGCTAAGTGAATTTAAGCAGCTTTCTTGGCACAAATGAATTAAGGAAATACTAAGAAATCTTAAGTCCCTGTTGCTGGCTTGTCAGCTTTGGTACCTTGAGATCTTTAGGGGAAGTTTTGTTCCCTATTAGGTGAATGATAATAAAGGTAGTTTATGATTTCTATATGGACATAAAAGACTCTGTTTTAAAAACTACAAATGCCTCATTTATACTCTGCTCCTCCAAGGATTTCTCAAAGTCAAGAATAATTATAAGTCTACAATCTTGGCAAAGACTCTGATCCTATTTCATGAGTAAATAGTACTGAGAGACAGAGAGGCTTTATTTGGGTGTATCTCTTGGCCCCAAGGATCTGCTTTAATTCCTTAATTGCTAGCCCTTTAATTCCTTAGGGTGCCTGGTAGGAAAACCTATCAGGCAACACAGACCCTTGAGAAGGACTGGATACTGATGATGAGAACCCATTGACCAAAGGATGTTGGAAAAGCTTTGGCCATTGGAAAGGCTTTGCAATCTGCTGCTTGAGGATTTTATCCATCAGGCTGTAGTCTTTGGGAGCTGTGATGATTCATGACTGTGAAGAGTTGTAATTGAGATGGGTTCCTTTTCTTCTGAACAGTTGAGCCCCATATGGGGGTTGGCAGGCAGCAGAGAGGACCATTTCAAGGTGTTCGAGTGAAGAACTCGGTGAAGGAACTCCTCCTGCATATCCGAAGTAACAAACAGAGGACTTCTGGCCAGTCAGTGGATGAGTTTAAGGTGGTGGCCTCTGCTCTTTGTTTTGATCGGGTGGGAGGCGAGTCGTTCAAGGTTATTTTATTTTAGCTAGCCAAATCCAGTAACTCCTTTGCAGTGACTGAGATCATAGGACAGACTGTTTTATTTGCTGCTTTCCTTGCACTTGGCTCAGTGCCAGGTGTGTAAGGGAAATTTAAATGGAAAAACAAATGAAAACAGTTTAGGGACAAGGAGATTCATAGGATTCGGTCAAAGTGGAACATTTTGATTACAGAGGAAAGAATCAGATGCAAAGAATATTATTTATTTCACCGTGACCAGGATTGAATAGGCTGGAGGTAAAAAATGGTGACAGAGAGAGAGAGAGAGAGAGAGAGAGAGGACACAGAGGTAAATCTTTACTGAGTGAGAAGCCATTTTGTGTGTACTCAATTGTAATCTTTTTCCCTTATAGACACAGAGCACGAACACTGAGCAACACACGGGTAAGAGCTACTTCTATTCATAATTTTATTGGTCTTTTTAGAGTGAAATGACGTAGTGTGGCTCTAGGTGGAGTTTGAAAGTTGGAATGATCACAGATTGCATATTCTTTCCTTGGGAACAGAATTAAAGAGTGCAGTATCTGCAGTGGGGAAAAGAAAGGGGACTGATATTCCGTCCGATGGACCAGTTTGCAAAAGGCCAGCTCTGTTGCCTACTCACTTTGTGGTAAGCATCTCACTATTTTCCTTTGAACACTCTGTGGAATAGTGTTGCTATCAAAACAAAACATTTTTTTGGTGCTTGGTATTGAAGCTTAGCCATGTAACCTACTGCTGAGTCTACCCTGTAGCTCGTGGAGTTCTTTTCTACGAAGTGATTGTGAAAGTTGTCTTTTCCTTCTTTCCAGACATCATCCCAAACACCTGCAGCTGGGGAGAGCATGGAAGATGTTTGTCACAATGAATCCAAGCTGGAGAGTCGTGCTGCTCTGCTTCAGAACATTATAAACATTAAGAACGAGTACAGCCCAGTTTCACTGAACACTGTCCAGGTTAGCTGGATGAGCCCCGTGGTACCACAGAACTCTCCAAGAGACCAATGCCAGGACTTCCATGGAGGACAGGTCTTCTCTCCGCCTCAGAAATACCAACCATTCCAAGTCAGTGGCTCTCCACAAATGATGGACCAGGCTTCTATGTACCAGTATACACCACAAACCCAGAACATGCAGCAGCCACTCCCGCCACCGCCGCAGCAACAGCACTATCCACACAACCCAACTCTGCAGTTCAGTCCTTATTCCCAAACGGCCCAGTCTCCGAAGTATGAATCGAACCTCTTTGATAATCAAGATCCACAGTTCTGCGCGGGCCAAAGTTTCGTGTCTCTTCTGAGTGGCCAAGGAGAATCTGAGAATGTTGCTGTCCCCGTTCAGGCTGCCCCCATCGTCCCACCGCAAAATGAGGTTCACCTGCAGAACTTTAGCCTGATGCCCAATAGTGCCTGTGAGGCAGTCGGGGTGCACGATGCTGGCTCGCCCTCCTTAGGTGCTTCCCCATCACTCCAGAACATCCTGGGAAGCCCAATGAACACCACACAGCTAGGGAAGTCGTTTTTTCAGTGGCAGGTAGAGCAGGAAGAAAGCAAATTGGCAAATATTTCCCAAGACCAGTTTCTCTCCAGGGATGCAGATGGCGACACGTGAGTATCCTTTTATCTCATATACTGTCCTCCTTGAACCTTTGTGGTTGGCACCATGATAATTCATATTTCAAGAAAGGATGTTTCTTTTATCTTCTTGAAAGAAAACCTTTTTCTCCTAAATTAAAAATATGTGCTTTCTGTGAATAACCTGTTTTGAAGACTAATGCAGATTAGAGCAGAAACAATTAGATCGTGACTAGCCATCCATTAGGAGTTGGTCTGTAGGCTAGATCCTCCTCTGTCCTGATGTCTTTATAGCTTTGGGCAAGTTACTTAAAATCTCTACGCCTCTGTTTCTTTACATATACAATAGTAATGTTTCTGTCCTAGAATTTTTATTAGCATTGAAAATAATGTCTTCAGTGCTCAGTATGGTGTTCAGTACTCCTCCTCCTCATCTGTATTCTGCTGCAGTTCAGCTAGAGTACCAACATGTCAGAAAAGCCAGATTCTCCTCCTCTGCGGTGTCTCATCTGAGTGTATCAATACATCAGAAAGAGGGTGGTGGGCGTTTTTGTTTTCTCTGGCCAGCTTAATGACATCAGAAGAAGCAATCCCTCTCTCTTCTCCTTGCCTCTTTGCCAGGTTTCTCCACATTGCCGTTGCCCAGGGGAGGCGAGCACTTTCCTACGTCCTTGCAAGAAAGATGAACGCCCTCCACATGCTGGACGTCAAGGAGCACAATGGGCAGGTGAGGGCGGTGGCGTGGCTAAGATGGGCCGGTGCTGAAGTGAGTGGTGGCCAGTCTCCCGTGGAGACTTCTTAAGAGCCCCAGCTCAAGGGACTTCAGTTAATATTAACTTCGAGATGTTGACTTTTTGCCACCGTTAACCTTGAAGTTATTAATGTTAACTTTGCAGTTGTTTGACCAAAGATTGCGTGTAATGAAGCCGCACCCTGAGCTTATTTTAGTTTCCTCTCTGTATTTGGTTGCTTATTAATAGGATCTGTTTTCCGTCCGAGGATATTCCCTCTCAGCCCTCTTTTACTTTCATGTTCCCTGTTATGGTAGCATTACAGGTTTAAAACGCATCTTTCTTCTCTGAATGTCCGCAGAGCGCCTTCCAGGTGGCTGTCGCTGCCAATCAGCACCTCATTGTGCAAGATCTGGTGAACCTTGGTGCCCAGGTCAACACCACCGACTGCTGGGGAAGAACCCCTCTGCACGTGTGTGCAGAGAAGGGCCACTCCCAGGTGCTCCAGGTAAGCAGTCACCACAGCGCCGAGGCCATGGGGCTTGGATGTAAGAGGTTGCGTGTAGGCTGCTTGCTAAAATAATCTGTGTTCAGTTTGATTTCTTTATTTATTAGCACAGTAGTGAGTGGCTATTTGTGTACCTTACCATTGGATAACAGGTGTGTATTTTAAACAATCGCAGGCAATCCAGAAGGGAGCGGAGAGGAGCAATCAGTTTGTGGATCTTGAGGCGACCAACTACGATGGTAAGCAGCTGATACTCCATTGGATAAAGAACCACATGGAAAGCGGGGAGGGGGCCATGGATTCCAAGGGTCTAAGAAAGAGAGAAGGCAAGTAGAGCTAAATGTTTTACAGGTAAAATTGGCATTGAAACTGCCTAGGTACGGATTGCCTTACGAGGTTTTCTGGAGACCCTTTCTAAGTGAACTGAGGAACCGTCCTAAGGGTAGTTGTGGTGGCCGGAAGCTTTGATGGGGTGTTTGACTTCCGTGGTACCCTTTTCCGCAGGCCTGACTCCCCTCCATTGTGCCGTTGTGGCTCACAACGCTGTGGTCCATGAGCTGCAGAGGAATCAACAGCCTCGTTCGCCTGAAGTGCAGGATCTCTTACTGAAGAATAAGAGTCTGGTGGACACCATTAAGTGTCTGATTCAGATGGGAGCAGCAGTGGAGGCGAAGGTAACCTCACCGTAGCGGTTAGAGATGGGTGAGGAGAAACGTGGGTGTGGCAGGGGCCTGGCTTGTAAGCACAGATTAAAACTACTTCCTCTCCTCCTCTTATTTTTAAATTGGTGGAGTGAGTAGCTTTACATGTGTATTTAAGAAGCTTAGCTTTGAAAAGACCCTTTAATCCGATTTCTTGATGTCTTTTTAATTCGTGAGTCGTCCAAGCAGACGAAACTGTTTAGCTGGGAAGTAAATTAGTCTTTGTTTAAAAGTGAAAAGAAGCTGGTCATTGATGCTGCTTGGCTTCCATTTTCATGTGCTCACCATAAAGATGGTGCTTTTTGGAATGATTTTTTTTTTTTTTTTTTTTTTTTTTGCGTGTGTGTGCGTGTGTGTGGGATCTGGAACTTACCTTTTTTTAAATTTTAATTTTTTGAAAATGTTTTTTGTTTTTTTTTTTTTTTGTTAGATTTTTATTTGCTTTGCTCCACATGGATGTGGAGGTCAGAGGTTAGCCCACCGGGGTTGGTTCTCTCCTTCCACTGAGTTTCGGGCACTCAGCTCGGCTACTTAGGATTGGCAGCGTGCGCTGCATCCCCTGAGCCATCTCACGGGCCCCATGTTGAAAGGGAAAATATTCTCTTTAAATCTGGATATTATCTGTTGATGATCTTCTGTATCCTTTAACATTTTGTTAAATGCGTTGGGATACAGATGCCCACGTGGGTACAGGTCCCTGTGGAGCTGGCTATGTTCTCCTATTATAGCAATACACGGTGGCTGCCAAGTCTGGAAACAGGAACACACAATCAGTGGACTTCGATATAACATAACAAAGTAATGCTTTGCATGTCTGCACTTTAATGGCCTCTCTGTGTATGAGTGGGATGTGATGAGAATCAAGTGGGTAAAATAACTGGGAGTATAAGAGGAATAGGAGCTTCCATGTAACCTGGACCTCAGGAAGGCTCTGGGAAGAAGGAAACAGCAGAGGCATCTTTAAAGCTGCTTTAGACATTTGAGAGAAGGCCAGAGCACGGTCTCTCAACCTGCAGTGGTTCTCAACCTCTGGGTCGAAACCCCCTCACCCTCTCGCAGGGTTCACATATCAGATGTGCTGCATCTCACTACAATTTCACTACAATTCATAACAGTAGCAAAACTACAGTTATGAAGTAACAACCGAAATAATTTTATCTTCACCACGACACATAGTCCTGAATGAAGGAAGGGCTTGCAGCGTTAGGAAGATTGAGAACCGGTGCTCTGAAGGTTGGCAACTGGATACTCACTTCTTGCCTTTCTTGCCTTCTCCAGGATCGTAAAAGTGGCCGCACAGCCCTGCATTTGGCAGCGGAAGAAGCAAATCTGGAACTCATTCGTCTCTTTTTGGAGTTGCCGAGCTGCCTGTCTTTCGTGAATGCAAAGGTAATTTTAGAGAACCTCGGTGCTGCCCGCGTTGTAATGACCTTCCCACCTTTGGGCTTGTGAGCTCCTCTGAGGGAATTTCCCCCTTCCTTATGTGTGCCATTGTGTTGATCTGTTCTCAGGCTTACAATGGAAACACTGCCCTCCATGTTGCTGCCAGCCTGCAGTATCGAGTGACACAGTTGGATGCAGTCCGTCTGTTGATGAGGAAGGGAGCAGACCCGAGCACTCGGAACTTGGAGAATGAGCAGCCCGTACATTTGGTTCCCGATGGCCCGGTGGGAGAACAGGTGAGGGCCGCAGGAGGGAGTGGAGGTTCCTTCAGGCCCTTTGGTCTGAAATCCAGAAGGGGGAGGGGCAAAGGCCCGCTGATGCTCTGCAGGTGGGCTATTCAGTGTAAGACTGTTTGAAATAGTGCAGGAACACACAGTAAAGGCTTACTTAGTGAATATCAGCTTCTATAAAACTGTCTCCTAACCGATCCTCCATAAGAGATGGAAAAGTACCTAGAACATGTTAAAATTGTGCTGTGCTTATTAAGGATGGTTATATTTTATCCTCAAGGATTACATAGTTCCACATGAGTAACCTTTTTCTCTGTAAGATCTTACTCTTTTAAATTATTTTTACAGACCTCTTTTCCCAGAGGGAATTAGGGCTATTGGTAGCTGTGAATAGATGATTAATATACTATTAATTATAAATTAATTTATACAGATTGGCTTTTTCTTTGATTCCTAGGTGTCATTAGAACTAAAATGTTGTAGTAGCTTGTCTGCAGAGTTCTTTGGATCTTAGACACTTGATAGTTTGTAGCGTTTTTCACATGTATTTTTATCATTTAAAAGTTACAAAAACTTTTCAGTGAGGTTTAACTGAGAAAATGAATTAGTGTGTAGAAAGGGCAGGAACCGTGATTAGCTAGTAAATGGAGGTCTCCAGCCCAGCGTTTGCTGCCCTGCTGTGGTGTAGTTTCACACATCAGTGCTCTGAGGTATTCTAGGAGTGTGAGACTCTTCGGTGCTGTCATCTTTCCTTCTGTCTTGTGTGTGCCGTTATGGAGAGGGGCATCTCCTTTCTTCATTGCCAGGCTGTGTCCACTGGACAGGCTTCCCTTCAGCAGCTGTAAGCAGCCACCACTATCTTCTCCTCTACATTATTGCTTTTAATCTGTGGTGGGCTAAGAGGCAGATACCCCAGTTTGTCCAACCAGAATACAAAATCTGTCACTCTAGATGACTGTGGGGGCTTTCCTGGGCCCGAAGGGTGCCACACAGTTGCTTTAACATGTGGGTATTCTGGCCACTGTTTTGACTTGGAAGTCATTGAGATGCACTTGAGTGTGTATAATGGGGATTTTGCATTCTTGATACTGGAGGTTGGCTGGCTTCACGCTACACGAGATGGTCTTCTATACCATAGTGACTGCCCTAGTGGTAAAGATTAGCAGGGGGATACAGACCTATTTTAGTTGCTGATTTTCAGTTTTAATGGAGCTGATTTACTGTCTTGCACTCAACAGTCATTACAGGAAACATGAAATAAGCAGTAAAAGTTGTAATGCTAAAACTCTTAGGGCTGGTGAGTTGACTCAGCTATGCTTACAAGTTAGGGGTGCTGTAGAAGGTTTATGAGAGGAGTGAAACCCTGGAGGGAGGGGTACCACTTTGATCATTAGAGATGAACTTCACAATCCATTTCTCTTCCAGATCCGGCGTATCCTGAAGGGGAAGTCCATTCAGCAGCGAGCACCACCGTACTAGCTCCATGGCTTGGAGCCTGGTCAGCAACACTCACTGTCAGTTAGGCAGTCCTGATGTATCTGTACATAGACCATTTGCCCTGTACTGGCAAATGTAAGTTGTTTCTATGAAACAAACACATTTAGTTCACTATTATATAGTGGGTTATATTAAAAGAAAAGGAGAAAAATATCTAATTTTCTTGGCAGATTTGCATATTTCATGCCCAGGTATCTGGGATCTATACATCTCAATTTATCTGAATGGTAAAATTGCATTCAACAAGCAGTAGCTTTTGGGTAGAAAGAGACTCACGGGAAGAGGCTTGATTTGTGGCATAAAGCATTGCTCATGTAGCTCTTGCCAGTTTACAATTAGGTGGACTTGAAAACACGGGAAGAAAATTGAAAGCCTTTGAAAGGGGACAAAAAATGTGGATGTCCTGTTGATGCCTCCCTGGTCTGATACAGGAGCTGGTGGTTAATACTCTCACTCTTTCACTAGGTGAGAGAGTTCTCTGTGGTTAGGATGTGATCTTTGAAGCTGTACATAACTGTTATTTTTACCTTTAAAATGTTGTACATATTTGATTGTTAACATGGACATTTGTAAATCAATAAAAGGGAAAAGAGCTAGTGAATTGTTACCACTTAAAAAATTATGCACAATTGAAGCAACTTGTATTGCGTAATTGCCCAACTATAGTTTTTGAAGGTGAAGCAAAAGGTGAAGTGTGTCCCAAAGTTGCTATGTTTGGTTTGCAAATGGGCTGCTGAAGCATTGGAAAGAGGTTATTGCACATTCTTGAAGAGACCCTTTTTATGAATCACCTCTTAGAATTTGTGATTTACATAAAGTTGTTAAATTTTCTGTTTGTCCTTAATAGAAATTACAAAAATTCATTATTGTTTCCTGTTGTCAAATAGTAATATGATGTGGTGTTTATACTATTCATAAAAATGTTTTAGATTTTTAGTAATGTTAATTTTTTGACATTATTTTGCTTACATTTGATATGCCTGGGAAGAATATATTTAGCTTTGATTGTGTGCTGATTCTTTGTAATAAATATGATCCATTTAAAATGATATCTTTTAATTGACTGGTTTTTCTTTTGTAGCTAAGTACTCATGTTCTTTTTTAAAAGATGTCCTTTGGATTGAATTGATCATATTGTTTGATTCAGCATGTCCTATGAACAGAACTTAGATATAGCCACTTGGCATTTCTAAGGTGGAATGAACCTAGTACACTCTCTGACAAAACTCATGCATAGTTTTAAATGAACATTAATAAATTCATGTTGTCTTAGAACATGCATTTTCCCCCTAGTGCGTTATTTGTGTGTGTAGGTTGAAAAGTACTGTTTTTGTTTTTTGTTTTGTTTTTTTCTACTCCTGAAGATTGATTTTTAGGGCCTTATGCATGGTAGGCAAGCTCTTTATCCACTGAGCTCTATTCCCAGCCTATGGAACGTATTCATGATAAACACTACATACCTTTAAATTACTTACTTTTCGATTCTTTTTTATTTTTTGAGAACATGTTTCCTGTAGTTACACGCTTTTTAACATAAAAAATGGCTTGATGCGTTCATGAGTGGAAGATCAAGTTCTGAGAATATGAATTTTAATAGTCTATACTGTTGAGTACTCAGTTTCTGTGATAAATGAGCAGAAGAGTGAACACAGGAAACACAGTGTGGGCGTTAGCAGGATCCTCCTAAGAGGGCTATCAACCTCAGAACAGTACCAAGTGGGAGGGCTTCCTTTCCCACCATTACAGTTGTTGCGCATGTAATAGTTCTTAGAGTTCTCTTGAGCACCCGAGGAAAGTCATGGATCCTTTTTCTGAAAAATGTACATGAGCGTATGTTGTCCAGGACTGCCCTCCAATCCAAACTGCCACCATCTCCATGGGTTCAGCTATGGCCATGGTGATTAGAGATGGTAGCTGCCGAGTTCATTGACTGTTGGCCATCCCTTATGGAAGGAGGTCCATGTGACTATCAGCTATTCCTTCCAACTAGTTAGATTTCTGCCCTAATTGCATGTGGCTTCAGGGTCTGGGGAAGGGGCTCGTGTATTGGGCTAGGGGTGATGAGGGGGAAGGGGTTCCGTCTGTGTAATCATGGGTAAATTCATGCTGGGTGTATATTTTTGGTGTGACTGATTTGGGTTTACCAGTGGTCCTGACAATAAATCCTTACTCAGTACATACACCTGGTAAACTTGTTGGATTCCCACGGGGAGCTTAGGTGGATATTGCTTAATCCCTTCTCAGAGTGAAAACTCTCAATACAGCAATCTTGTATGCAGCATCAGAGCTTCATAGCCCCAGAAGACCATGGCTCTCTAGTACAGTTTCTCTTTAAGATAGATACTTTTTTTTTTTCCTCTCAAGACAGCATTTCTTCATGTAGCCTTGGCTGGCCTGGACTCACTTTGTAGACCAGGCTGGTCTCAAACTCACTGAGGTCTACCTGCCTCTGCTTCCCAGAGTGCTGGGATTATAGACATTTGCCACCATGCATGGCTTAAGTAAAATTTTAAGCATAGATTGAAAATGCACTTGGATGGAAAGCCAAGACAGTAGGAACAAAACACCCCACTGAATATACCTACACAGTAAGCCTAAGGGATCTCAGCTCCCCCCCCCTTTTTTTTCACAATCAGCTGAACTAGTGTTTAACAAAGGTGTGTGTTGCACATGTGCACACGTAGGGGACATAACATGAGGGAAAGATGTGTGCAGATGGGTGTAATGACACACACCTTTAATCCTAGCACTCAGGAAGTGGAGGCAGTTGGATTTCTGTGAGTTTGAGGCCAGCCTGGTCTACGTGGTTGCAGGATAGTCAGAGCTACATAGTGAGACTCTGTCTTGAATAAAAACCAAACCAAACCAACCAATCAACCAAACAAAAAATAGGCATGGCATGCACTTTATTGGGTAGACTAGGTGAAGTACCATTAAAAAAAAAAAAAAAAGGAAAACAATGAGAGATTCCAAAAAGGACTTTACATCTGGGAGGATTCAAGGTAGGGTATTTGGGCTAGGTATGGAAATGTTGATCCAGATGCTCAGGAAGGGAGGAGGGAAGTGGAACAAATAGAAAACAGTGTGAAAACCCAGTCTTTTGTGGAAACAGTAGGTGATTTCAGTGAAGTTTGGTTAGAATTCCAGAGAGCCAAATGTTTCTACTTGTGGTTCTACAAGTGACCGGCAATATTCTTATACCCCACTGAGAAAGCGTTGGATATGCTAGAGGCTTAGCAGGGAGGGAGTACCATGGTGGGGTATGGAAGCCAAGACCATGTGCTCATTGCTTAGCATGTGGTTCATGGTAGGAGATCATAAAATATTAGTTAAATGAGTGAGCAAGTACATACCAGTTGTGGTTAGAACCACTGGCTATGCAGGGAGTTGGTACTGTGAACAGGATTCACTATTAGTGAATTAATGTGTAATGTATTTAGGTATGTAATTTTGCATCAATCATAGGTAAGGATAAGGGGCCTAGTTGTACTCCTAAAAATTATTTTGTATTTGAGTATGTCTCTCTGCAAGCAACAGTAGTTTGTGTATAGTCTACAGAATCCCCACAAGTCAGACACCAACTTTTCCAGCTTTGTTAGTCAAATAAGTAGCATTTAATGTCAGGAGTGGAGAATTTTCTCAAACTCCTCTAGCTTTTAGAAAATAACGACTTCTTAAACACAGCATCCATGGTTTCCATTTTCCCAATAGCATCAGATACTCTATTATTGGATAGAATATTATTATCAGTTACTTGTATTGAAAGGGAGAAATCAACTTCTGGCTCTGGCAAAGTTGAGGTCAGTGTACAAAGTTTGCGCTAACTTAGAACTGCCACTGGAGTCCTGGTTTTCATGCTCTAGTCCAGGCTTCGCTGTTGAGAGAAGGGAAAGCATGACTGTCTTATCACTAAAGCCCTTGTGCCTTGCACAGTATTGGACACACAGTAAATATTCAGCAACTGTATATATATATTTAACTTTTATTAATTACACTTTATTCATTTTGTATCCCCCCATAAGCCTCTCCCTCTTCCCCTCCCGGTCCCACCCTCCCCCCTTTCTGCATGCATGCCCCTCCCCAAGTCCACTGATAGGGGAGGTTCTCCTCTCCTTATTTCTGATCTTAGTCTATCAGTTCTCATCAGAAGTGGCTGCATTGTCAGGGTTCTAGGTTATCTCCACGGATAGTCCTTGGTTGGAGTATGAGTCTCTGGGAAGTTCTGTATATATTTTTTAATTGAACCTTTTGGCTTTTCAATGCATCTTCCCTCCTGACACAGTGTATACTTCAAAGTGTATTTTATCTTTGACTTGGAGCTCATGCTTTAATCCAGAGCTACTTCACTTCATCCACCATGTACAAATCCAGTTTTAAGGTTCTTGGGGCTCACATTTTACTGTCGGGTCTACAGCACTGTAAGCATGATGCATTTCCAGGGGCAGAGAGATATTAGATTCCTCTCAAAGCATGTCTTGTGATACATACATATATATATATTTCCTTTGCATATCATCTCAACAGAGTTGGAGCATGACAGTAGCTCAGTGATTATAACAAATAAAGAGGTTTAGTCTTTAACCTTCTAAAAGTAGGCTTCTTTGAGTATCATTAGTTATTTTGTTCTCTGGTTCACATATGAATGTCCCTGCTGTTTTTTACATTGGATCACAGTAGCTAAAGTTGCCCATGAGGGAAACACTAGGATCATAAATTAAGCACTAGTGCTCTGCTTGGAGTTTACTTGACTTTGTAAAGATAACAGTGAAGTGGATAGTCAGTGGCATTTGGAAACATTTGGATGTGAAGAGTTAGGCATTTGGTTCTGAGTTCACGGGGCCCAAAGTACAATTGATCTATTTTGTTTTCACTGAATGATGAGCTTCTGCCTATTGTTCTGCAAATAAAGACTACAGCAGCTTTGGGAGCTGTATAAGTTGGATCTAGCATGTGTTTCCTGTTGGAACATCAGATTAGCCATGAGTAGGCTTGATGGTAGAGACACAGAGACACATACCGATTGGGAAACAATACTAGATTCTTTAGCTTAACTGATTCAATGCTCAAGTTTGACAGCATTGTTTCTAATCAGCTCATAGTATCTCAGTCTCATAGCCTGCCTTCCATTTGCTGCTGTCCCTCCTGTAGAGGTTTAGTTTCAAGCATTTGCATCCGTGTGGGATCTCACAGATGACTTCCATCGGTGTCTGTGGTTTTTTCCTCTTCCTGCACTGCTCATTCATTACTGAGGACCCTGTTCATGGAAAGTAGACAACTGTTTTTCTATCTGGAAAAATTTTTAAAGAGATAAAAATCTGAGCTTGACAAGGTCTGATAAGATATAATATACTATATATAACTTGGTTTAAAGGAAAACAGATCTCTTTAGGGCTTTAAAATATACCCAATAAGGTTGTATATTAAGCCAGATTGCTTTTCAAACAGCCCCTCTAAACTTTATGGGAAACTGTTGAGTTTGTTTATATGATATAGTAAAATCTATACAGAGGACTTCAAGTATTCATATTATTACTTTTCATGTATATTCTAGCCATACAAAGAATAAAATGTAGTATGTTTAATACAAAGGTTTTAAATAGTTGACAACTTTCTCTTTTATGGCATTTTCTATTTTCCAAGATACATACATTTTATTTTTCTTTTAACAGAAGTTACATAGAATCTGTTACAAAAGGCACATTATCTTTGAATTAATTTTTGTTTCTAGTTTTTGCTTGTCATTACTGCATTCCAAAGCTTTTATGTTTTCTGAATTGCCACAGTAGACTTTTTTTTTGTTATTTTTTGTTTGTTTTTTGTATGTGAGTTGAGTGTGTGTAAGTGTGGTGTCTGTGTGTGTGTGTATGAGTGTGTTTTTGTGTATGTGCTCGAAGTTGACATTTTCCTTGATTGCTTTCTGCTTTATCAATTGAGGCAAAAGTTTCCCCTAGTTGTAGTAGAAGAGGATGTCAGATCGATTTGGAGCCTGAGAATCGATCTGAAGCCTGAGAAGGATTCACTGCTCAATTACTGGCTTGGAGGATGGAGCAAAGGGCCTTGTGCCATGGAACATAGGTAGTCCTTCTAAGTCCAGAAAGCAATGGAGTCTCAGTCTTCTACACACAAGGGACCAAATTCTGTCAATAATTGAATAAGCTTAGAAGCAAATTCCTCCCCCACAGCCCAAGTAACAGCTGGAGTGTCACTTTCACATTCCAGACAGATAATGTAGCCAAGTTCATCCAGACTTTGGATTTGCTCAACTTGAAGTTAAACACAATTGGTATTTTAAGGTGCTAAATTTGGAAGAATGGTACTCAGGAAAAGAAAAACAAACACACCAAATAGGTAACATAGCTTAGTGTGAGTTTGTCATTCTTGCTAGTCTAAATGAACCAGAGAGATTTCCTAACAAGTGGGCTCATCGCAGAGGCTAGCAGATTTGTTTATGACAGTTCACTGTTGTCCATCAGTTTCCCATGGCAGATAGAAATAGCTCAAAGGAAAGGGAAGTCTAGGTATTGCCAGTGTTTCTAAAACAAAGTGTGTAAGACCTTCCTATGGCCACCAGTATTATCAGCTTACTGGTCTGACAGTTTGCTTGTGTTATCAGGATGGAGCAGGTAGAGAGGTATCAGATTTTTGACTCACTTATAAAAAAATACAGATACTGACTTCAGGAACTGGTCTTTAAAAAATGGTTGCTGAGAGTTCTTAGAAAGATGAGAATTGCAGTTACAGCCTTCTGCCACCTAAAATCAGGAATGATGGGCATTTCTACAGCTATGAATATGTAATGCAAATGGCTAGACATTCATGTGGAATGCCTGGGTGTAATTCATAATGAAATTATTTCTTATAAAATTTATTTCTGAATGAGTCATCATAGACTGATGATGAAGATAAGGCTTCCAATTTAAAGGGATGAATGTCCTTTAAAAATCAACTTTTTAAAAAAAATAAATATTTTGGAGTGGAAGAGGAATTTCAAAGTACTGTAGTTACATCATTTAATCTCTTGCTCTATCTCCAACTCCTTCCTTGTTCTCCCTCTGTCTTCTATAAGTGTTATTCAGAAATGAATATGTGTATATATTGTTTTTGCATATATATCTGTATATCTTTATCATAAAATGGCCTTATGATTGGACAAAATCAACTTTGTGGTGTATAGTTCATATGTAATAAAATGGATGCATGTTAATTGCACAGTTCAATAATGTGTGTATCCATGTAATCGCCACTCAAGTCAAGATAGAACACATTTCCACCTCTCTAGAAGGTCAAAGAGCCAGCCATTGAGTTTGTGTCAGAAATAGTCCTTGTTCCCCTTACTAGGGAAACCCACTTGGTTACTGATCTACCACGGGCTACATCCGAGCAGAGGTTCTAGGTTATAGCCATACATGGTCCTTGGTTGGAGAAACAGTCTCATATAAGACCCCTGTGCCCAGATATATTTGCTCCTTGTGGAGCTCCTATCCTGGCCATACTAACTCCCCCTTCTTTCATATGATTCCCTGCACTCTGCCCAAGGTTTGGCTATGAGTCTTAGTATCTGCTTTGATACACTGCTAGGTAGAGTCTTTCAGAGGCCTCTGTGGTAGGCTCCTGTCCTGTTACTTGTTTTCTCCTATGTCCAATGCCCATCCCATTTGTCTTTCTAAGTGAGGATTGTTCATCTTACTCCAGGTCTTCTTTCTTTAGGTGTATAGATTTCATTATGTTTATCATATCTTATAGGTCTATATAAGTGAGTATATACCACGTGAGTCTTTCTCCTTCTGGGATACCTCACTCAGAATGTTCTTTTCTAGATCCTACCATTTGCTTGCAAATTTCATGATTTCCTTGTTTGTGATTGCTGAGTAATAGGGGCCATTTTTATTCAAACCACCACAGTGGTCATTTAGGTTTCTTTCTCTTGTCAGTCTTGGCTTCTATGAATAAATTAGCTACAGATAGCTTTTGTGTGGGTGTATGCTCTCATTTCATTTTGGTAAACACCCAGGTGTTGAGTTTTTATCCATGGATGTTTCGTCTTATCAGAAAGTGCTGAATTGTTCTACAAGCCTCTTTACCACTTGCCACATCCTAAGTCGTCTGCGAGGTCTAACTTTCTTTATATCCTCCTGGAAATTTAGCTTTGCCAGTCCTTTCAGTCATAGCTCATCTAATGAATGGGACTTGTAGCCTCACTGTATTGTTTTAATTTTCATTTCCCCTCTAATGGCTAAGGTAGATGATTATCATTTGTGTTTATTGACTAATCATATATCTTAAAAAAAAAAGACAGGGTCTCATGTACCCCAGTTTGGCTTCTAATTTATTATGTAGCCAAAGATGACCTTGAACCTCTGATCATCCTTTATGTCCTGAGTACTGCACCGTGATGCCTACTTTGTGTGGTAATGGGGTTTGAACCGAAGGCTTCATGCATGTTAGGCAAGCAGTCTACTATATCAACTATGTCTGTAGCCCCCCATAAACCTTCTTTCATAAAAACTTTGCTCAAACCTTGTTACTGTTAGCTAGATGGAGGTGGTGCTCACCTCTAATATTAGTATTTAAAGTCTGATGGGGGAGGATCACAAGTTAGAGGCTAGCCTAGACTGCCTAGATAGTGAGTTTGAGGCCAGCCTGGGCTATACAGTGAGACTTTGTCTTAAAATTATATAATTATTATTATTGTCATTACTGAGCTTTCATTGTTTAAAATATGCATATATTCTGGATATTTCCATTGACAGTTTATTCCAAAAATGTCTTCCAGTTTGTGGCTTGCCTTTTTTTCATTTGTTCGAAAGGTACTTTGATCCATTCTTGCTTTGGGACTCCATATACTTAGCTATAGACTTTCCAATTGTCCTAATATGTCTGAGATTCTTGTTATATTTCTTTAATCTATTGTCTCTCTAGTAATCAGTCTGGGTTTTTTTTTTAATTTTTTAAAAATTTTTTATTATTATTTTTTAACTTTTTTATTTTTTATTAATTACACTTTATTCATTTTGTATCCCCCCATAAGCCCCTCCCTCCTCCCCTCCCGATCCCACCCTCCCTTCCATTTCTGCATGCATGCCCCTCCCCAAGTCCACTGATAGGGGAGGTTCTCCTCTCCTTTCTGGTCTTAGTCTATCAGTTCTCGTCAAAAGTGGCTGCATTGTCCTCTTCTGTGGCCTGGTAGGGCTGCTCCCCCCTCAGGGGGAGGTGCTCAAAGAGCAGGCCAATCACATTATGTCAGAGGCAGTCCCTCTTCCCATTACTAGGTAACTCACTTGGACACTGACCTGCCATGGGCTACATCTGTGCAGGGGTTCTAGGTTATCTTCATGAATAGTCCTTGGTTGGAGTGTGAGTCTCTGGGAAGTTCCCTGTGTTCAAATTTTCTTGTTCTGTTGCTCTCCTTGTGGAGTTCCTGTCCTCTCCAGCTCTTACTATTTCCCACTTCTTACATAAAATTCCATTCACTCTGCCTGACAGTTGGCCATCAGGCTCAGCATCTGCTTTGATAGTCTGCAGGACAGAGGCTTTCAGAGGCCCTCTGTGGTAGGTTCCTAGTTTGTTTCCTGTTTTCTTCTTCTGGCTTTCAGAGGCCCTCTGTAGCAGGTTTCTAGGTTGTTTCCTGTTTTCTTCTTCTTCTGATGTCCATCCTCTTTGCCTTTCAGGTGGGGATTGAACATTTTAGTTAGGGTCCTCTCTCTTGCTTGGTTTCTTTAGATGCATAGATTTTAGTGGGTTTGTCCTATGTTGTATGTCTATATGAGTGAGTATATACCATGTGTGTCTTTTTGCTTCTGGGACAACTCACTCAGGATGATCCTTTCCAGGTCCCACCATTTACTTGCAAATTTCATGATTTCCTTATTTTTCATTGCTGAGTAATATTCCATTGTATAGATGTACCACAATTTCTGCATCCATTCTACAGTTGAGGGGCATCTGGGTTGTTTCCAGCTTCTGGCTATTACAAATAAAGCTGCTACAAACATGGTTGAGCAAATGTCCTTTTTGTGTACTTGAGCCTCATTGCCAAACTCATTCTATGAAGCCACAGTCACCTTGGTACCTAAACCTCACAAAGACCAAACAAAAAAAGAAAACTTCAGGCCAATCTCCCTTATGAACATTGATGCAAAAATACTCAACAAAATACTCACAAACCGAATACAAGAACACATCAAAGATATCATCCACCATGACCAAGTAGGCTTCATCCCAGGTATGCAGGGGTGGCTCAATATACGGAAATCCATCAATGTGATCCACCATATTAACAAACTGAAAGAAAAAAAACCACATGATAATCTCCCTAGATGCTGAAAAAGCATTTGACAAAATCCAACATCCATTCATGTTTAAAGTATTGGAGAGATCAGGGATACAAGGCACATATTTAAACATAGTAAAGGCGATATACAGCAAGCCTATAGCCAACATCAAACTAAATGGAGAGAAACTTAAATCAGGGACTGTCCCACTGAAATCAGGGACAAGACAAGGCTGCCCACTCTCTCCATATCTCTTCAACATAGTTCTGGAAGTCCTTGCTAGAGCAATAAGACAGTTGAAGGAGATCATGGTTTTTTTTTTTTTTTTTTTTTAACTGACCCATTTTCCCCATTCAAGTTCATTGTTCTTCTACTACCTTCTTTGGTTGGTCTACTACAACTTATTTATTATTATTGTTACTGAACTTTTCCACCCCAGAAATTCCATAGTTTTAAAATAGTTTAAATTTCTCTGCTGAGATTTCTTCTTTTCATGAGGCCCATATTTCCCTTAGTTCTGTCAACACATACCATCTCTTCAGTCATATTTATTCTAGTAGCTACATCAGGTCCTTGATTTCTAAATTCCCACCAAAAATTCCCTCTTGTTAACTGTTTTTGGTCAAAATCTACACCCCCTGCCTTTATTTAACAAATCACTGGGAACTGTCCATTTTACATTTGCTTGAGCTCTTGGCTCAATTTCCATTTTGGTTTCTCTGTACTGTAAATGTCTTAATGCGCGGTTGCATTCCAACTTTATTAAGTGATTTATGACAATTAATTAATTAACAATTTATGCTGCACATGGAATCTTTTGAGCCAATGACTTGACCACAGGGAAGAAGAGGGATGGGAGATCAACTGGATTTTCTTGGTTGTCTGTTGTTTCTCCTCTTCTAGCAGCTGTATGTATCTCTTTCTTTCTCTTTGCCTGAACTCATGCCACAGGGTCTTGTGTGGGCCATTGCAATGGCCTCCATATTGGTTTACATATTTCTGATGTTTTTTCCATGTTCAGTCTGCATTCCACCTCCAGTGAAACATCAAAGACCTTAAGATCGCCAAAACCCTTTCACGGGCACTACTGAGCCTTGGCATTTGGCACAACATTTCCCACGTCTTTACTAGGCCCTTGTTTACCTCTGGGAGCCTCATTTACTACACTCTATGATGTTCCAGTGTTCCCAAACTAGCTGACATTTCCAAAGGTGTCTTGTGTTTCTTCAGCTGTTCTGAAGGCCTTTCCTCATGTTATCTGCCAAGGAAAACCTAGTCATCATTAAAGATAGCACAGGAGACACCTCTTGCTTGATTTCTGAAGAGCACATGACTAATCCTTCTTTTTTTAATTAAACAATTTTTTTTCACCATGCTATAATCCATAAACCTGCTAAGTAACAAGGAGTGCCCAAGGGATGATGCTTGAATCTCACTCAGAGGGGAAAATAAAATAGACATCTGATGTAGACAGGGAGAGAAACTGGGAGACTTCCTTCTTTTATCTCCTTTATCTCCACAGTTAAATGTCTGTCCATATGTCATTTCTAATAGCATCTCATACTCACACACTTATCTTTCACCCAGTAGAAATTATCTTTGAACTAAGCCTATCTCTTGTTTCTTTGAATGTTCTAGACAATGTTCCAGTGTCTAGAACAGCACCTGCCTTGTATAGGTGCTTAACAAACATTCTTACCAATTTGATTAAAATATAACTACCCCCCCATCCTTTCCCCTTTCCCTCCCATATCTACCATGTCCAAACTCCCAAATTTATGGCCTCTTATTCTTTAACTATTGTTGTTACATATAAATATAAATGAATAAACATATATATACACTCACACATACATATATATACACACATATATATGTATATATATATATGTATATATATATATCTTGTTTAATCCATTCCGTATTGCCTGCTTGCATAGGGCTGACCACTTGGTATTGGATAACCAACCCATCACTGGGGAAGATTAATTCTCCCTTCTCAGCAGTTGTTAATTATTTGCAGCTCTTCATCTAGGGGTGGGGTCTGTCCCCATCTATGTTGGCTGTCAACTAGTGTTGGAATTGTTCAGGTCCTGTTTAGGCAGCCGTGCTGTGTGATGAGTGTATCAATGAATAAAGTTTTACTGTACTTCCCACTGAGCACTTTAATACGTTTTATAAACGTGCTTACAGTGTATCTAGTTTTTGATGTTTTAAATTCCCATTTAGACACTAATGACCAAGTGCATGCACGTATGTGCCTATGCAGATGCATATTCACAAATGTGGAGGCCAGAATTTGACATCAGGTGTCTTCCTCAGTCACTCTCCACTTATTTTCTTGAGGCACTGATTCTGGATCTTGCTGAGTTGGCTATATGAACTGACCAGGAAGCCCCAGTGATCTCCGTGTCTCCACTTTCCCAGCACAGAGATGACAAACGTTTGTCACTATTCCTGGCTTTTTACGTGGCTTCTAGAGGACTGAACTCGGGGCCTCATGCTTGCATACTAAGTTTATGAGCTGAGCAGTTTCCCCAGCTTATCCTGTTTTAATATTTTCTCCAGCCCTCTGTCAGACAATATGCATCTATGTGTGGCTTTGCCATTTGGCATTATCTTAACCAGGCTTACCCATAGCTCTTTGCTTTTGTAAAGAAACTCAGTTTGCAACTGTGGAAATGAAAAAGGGAAAAGCAGGAGATGTCCAAAGTGAACCTGAATTTCCCACTTGTGTCTAATTGGCTTAGAACTTCCTGTACGCTGGGGCTCAGAGTAAAATCTAAGCTATCACTAGCTTGGGCCGAGGCTGGCTCAGCTCGCACAGCTCCTCACGTTTTTTATCTGCTGTGTTGTGTTCATAGCTTTGCCTGTTTTATGAACTGTCAGCCCTTGGGTCTCAGTGCCAAAGTGTTTGGGTTGAAGATTTAAAAAATTAATTTTTTTTTATTAATTAGAGTTTATTCACTTTGTATCCCAGCTTCCCAGCTGTAGCCCCTTCCTTCATTTCCTCCCAATCCTACCCTCCCTGGGTTGAAGACATTAAGGCATTTGCTGTTGAAGTGGAGATTTAATCTCTATCTATCTATCTATCTATCTATCTATCTATCTATCTATCTATCTATC
>NW_026585689.1:9994272-9998509 GCF_907164565.1 Psammomys obesus | reverse complement strand
ATCTATCTATCTATCTATCTATCTATCTATCTATCTATCTATCTATCATGTATCATTTCTCTCTTTCTGTATATCTATCTGTTTATCTTAAATGAAAGAAAAAGTATTGAGTCTCTTCACAGTAACCATAGGTTACCATGTCATTTCATTATATAAAACAAAGCAAAAAATAAAATAAACCAAATACACTGGGACTTTCTTCTTCAAATCTCATCTCCCTCCAGCGTCTGGAATTTAAAATGATTTTGTGGAAAACACCCAGAAGTTCAAAGTAAAGATTTGTTGATTAGACTTACAACATAGTCCAGCCTCAAACTTGCCATCTCCCTGCATCTGCCTCCTGAATTGAGGGATTACAGAGATGGACCTTCACGTTCAGCTGAAAGGGAAGAGCGGTGGTTCTGGTCAGTGGAATGCTTATGTCAGCAGAATGTAAAGGGAGATTTTTCCAGTTCACTCTGATGTTTCTCTTTGACAGTATTGCAGAATCATCTGAATTTGCATCACTAAACCCTCCTGCTTTACAGTTGTTAGGAGGGAGACATGGACATATTTGACATGGTAGCACAAGTGGGATGGGGAGAAAGGATACAGGATGCCCAGCTGCTAAAGGATGTAACAGATGTGTTGTCTCTTAACCCATTTTCAGATATGACTTGAAAGGTTGGCTCAGATCTCCAGGAGGGAGGCTTAGTTTCACTATAGTTTTTTTTTTTTTTGTTATTAAGCCCTGGAATTAGAGGTGATTAGTAGAGGGGCAGAGGGGAATTATGCATTCATTTCATAGAACAGTAAGTTATGTGACATTCCTGAGACACAAGACAGAGAGAGCCTTAGACCATTCCTCAAATGTTGTTCTAACCTTTAGGAATTTGAGGTGAGGAGCACACCAGAAATGCTGCCACATGTCTCAGTGGTATGTGTGTGCCCAAAGGAAAGAAAGGAAAGGCTTTTTTTTTTTTTTTTTTTTTTTTTTTTTTTTGTGGTGTCTTCTTGAAGAACAGCTTTCATGAGACTGCAAAGAACAATTTTATCTATACTTTTTTGGTTCTAGGTCTGAGGGAATTGGAAGTTGTACGTTTGTCCTATTGGAATCTGGATCTCAATGTCTCCTGAAGGCTCAGGTGTTGGTGAAGGCTTGGTCAATGGATTATGGCCTTTCTGGGAGGTGCTTCAGCTTTTAGGAAATAAGGCCTAGTTGGGGGAGGTGGGTCTTTATGGGCGTGTCTTTGAGGAATATATAGAGGGGTCTTTTTCATCCTGTCTCTCTTCTCATCTTTTCTGAACTTTGATTTGAGCAAACTTCTGGCTTTGATGCCAGAGGTCCAGTGTCAAAAAGGCTAAGTGAGCATGGGGCAACTGTGGGCCCAAATGAGTCTTTCTTCTTTTAACTTAATTTTCTGAGATGTTTTGTTACAGCAAAGGAAGCTGACTGACATATTTAAGATAATTAGATACACTTGCCTTCAGAGTCAGAAAACTGGACAATGGTGCTATGCACTAGAGGAGGGAAGGGACCTTAGGGGCATTGAGTCAAGCCCCTGGAATTACTTTCATCCCTTTAAGTCAAGCAGCTGTCTGGCTTCCTAATGGCAGGACAATATTAGCCAATGCTATTCTTCCTCGATGCCATCTATGTTCACAGGGGCTGGCAAGGATCGCTGATCTGCCCATGCCACCACGGAGGACAGTGCTCCTGCACCAGCTGTTCCCAAACTCACACAGTATAATTCAAACTTTTGGACAAGGTTCTCCTTTGGGTAGAACATCAAGTTCTGATATAATTTCTCTTGCAGGGAAACTTTCTTTGTCCCTAAAGCCAGATTAAGCACTGCATGTTTGTATGACTTTGGTCATGTCATTCCATCTGTCAAGGCCTTGTGTTTTCATATGTGTGATGTTATTATCACCTGTAACTTACACAGACTGAAGAATATTTTTTTGTGGGGAGGTTTCAAAACAGGGTTTCTTTGTGTAGCCCGGACTTTCCTGGAACTGTGGTCTCAAACTCACATATATCTGCCTGCCTCTGCCTCTCAAGTGCTGGGAAAAAAGGCATGAGCCACCACTGCCTGGAGACTGAACAATAATTTAAGTGTAAAATGCTCTGGATAAAACAGATACATAATTACACATATTTCTAGGAAGAGTAACATTTTATGACAATACTAAAATGATTCTCCCTTGCTGAATGCATTCTTCTATTGTCAAGACTAGATCTAAGGCAGAAACACACACACACACACACACACACACACACACACACACATGGATGGAGAGAGAGACAGACAGAGACAGAATTTGAAAGAGTAGGTCAAGATTGTTTAAGGATAACAACCTGAGGTGATTCTCTTTAGTGTAAGCATCCTGTTTGCACTCTGGCAAAAGCACACACAGGTACACAAATCTTCTTTGATGTTGTCCTAAGATCAGGCTCCAACAACACTCACACCCATGGCAAACACTGTCAGAAGGAAAGTCCTTGAGCATATGTTACCACAAACTGTTGTGTTTTGTGCAAATCAGTTTTACTTCTTTTGTCTCCTCCTCATGATTTTGTGCTGGTCTGCCTTATCACCTCCTCTGCCACTTTGCTCAGCCTAGCTTTCACCCTTGCTTGCCTTCCCCCTAGTCCTTTCTATAACTAGGAAAGCACTTCCCTGGCTCTCCCTCATTTGTAGGCTCCCATCCCTTGCCCATTTGATTGGGAAGAGGATCCAGAGTTGGCACCTTGCCAACTGTAATGTCAAAAGCAGCACTTAGAAAAGCCACTTTTGTAATGGAGATTTTGGGTTCTTTGTATATTATATAAATATGCTTTTGTTTTAATCCCAAGTGTGGGATTTTTGTTGGGCTGTATTTGTCCGAACCTGTTAATTATCACATGTGGGACGTGATCTTTCCCAGCTGGTAACAGCCTTCCTTGTGCTGCAGAGAGGGGGCGTTGTCTAGGACTTTGAGAATATAAATATGAGAAGAAAGAGAAGAGGAGGTGCCCGTGGTGGCCTTCTGTGTTGGTGTGTGGTGTGTTGCGGTTTGGAAACACCAGAGAAGGTGTGGTGGTTTGGAGCAGACAGACGGAGGAGAAACACTTTGAGCCCAGCGGCTTGGAGGAGACTGCTGGCTGCGTCTGCAGTTGATGGAGATTGGTATAGAGCCCTAAAAGCACCCCTTGACCCTAAACAGCCGGGAGAAGTAAAGGGGTCCGGGCCCCCTCTACCCACTAACCTTTTTTCCTCTTTTCTACTTAAGGTTAGCAGATTGGTGGAAGGGAGGCAGAGGCCTAAACACTCCAAATAAAGTCGAGTTTTAAACAAGAGTGCCATGGGGGCATTCCACTACATCCTTTGTACTTTGATTTCTAAGGCCTGATCTGGTTTGCTCCTTTTAACAGCTTCGTGTGGTATCCTATCTCACTTTGAGGAGGGGAGAAATTGATGTTGAAAGAGGTGTCAAAGCAGACAATATCAACACACAGCGTAGCTCAACCTACATTTAACTAATCGTCCACCGCATCTATCTTATAACACTGTCTCCTTTGCAGAGAAATAAAGCTGATTTTGACTAGTTGTTTTTGTATCCCGCACTCAAAACCATTGTGCACCTTGGTGCTGTGTATTAGGGTAGTACTTTATAGAGTTTCTTGCATTTATGAGCTTCTATGTCAGGAGGGTCAAAAGGGAAGTTGTCATGGTAACTAAACTGCTGATGATAAAAAAAAAGAAGCAGGAAACCTATTGTTATGTGGAAAGAGAGAGCATTTGAGTTACTAACAAAAAACATAATTTGAATAGTTGTGAGTCAATAAACCTACATGCATCTGCATTTTGATACTGAGAGGTTTCCTGAGTGCTGTTTTAGGACCTTACTCAGCAACCAGTGGGATAAAAATGGATGGAAAGAAAAACCAGACTCTTCTGCTAGTTCCCTGTTGTAGTTGTGAGATGAATTTTATGCAAGAAAGTGCTATTTATGGTAGGAGGGGTGGCTTATACAGCTGACTGTACAACATTTTAAGGGAAGAATACTTTGGTTGCATCTGTGGTGCTGTAACTTTAGCCTTGAACTTGCTTAAATTTTACAATATCCCCTAGAGGTTGGTAAATATTTTTCTCTTATGTTCTTGAAGCCCAGATATAAATAATGGTACCAATAATCTTAATAATTATAGTCTTTAAAATCCTTGCATTTCCCTCATAGCAGTTGCTACAGTTGAAACCCAGGATTAAAAAAAAAA
>NW_026585689.1:9972380-9994262 GCF_907164565.1 Psammomys obesus | reverse complement strand
TTTTTGTGAGTATGTAGCTCCTAGAAATAGAAAGATATATAAAGAATATATTTGAATGGTTTTCATTCAGTAAAAGGTACTGAGTTGAAAAACTCAAGGTACCCTCAAGCTAGATCAGGAAACATTTTAGTACATTAGATAACCTTTTGGGAGTGTCTTGCTTGGATTTTAGTATCTGTTTCCACACACACCCCTTTCAGTGCTGGGGTTATACATGACTGACAGGTCTGGTTTTTACATGGTACTGGGGATTGAACTCAGTTCCTTATGCTTGCAGAGCAAGCATTTTACTGACTGACTGATCTCCCTAGTCCCTGTGTTTTGGTTAGGGTATCTACTGCTGTGAAGAGACACCATGACCACACCAACTCTTATAAGGAAAAACATAATTGGGGCTGGTTTGCAGTGCTGAGGTTTTTCCACTGTTGTCTTGGTGGCAGCATGGTGGCGGGCACGTAGACATGGTACTGGAGAGGTAGCTGAGAGTTCTACATCCCAACCTATAGACAGCAGGCAGAGAAAGTGATACGTGAGTGTCTAAAACCCCAAAGCCTATCCCCAGTGATCCACTTCCTTCAAAAGGCCATACCTCCTAATAGTGCCACTCCCTTTGAGCCTCCGGGGGCCATTTTCACTCAAACCACCACACTCTGTGAATATAAATTATTATTTTTTTGAGACAGAATATCATTCTGTAGTCTCTGCTGGTGTAAGGCTTAAAAGACAATCCTTTTGCTTTAGCCTCCTGAATCACTATACCTCCCCGGAAGTATTTTAATACTTTATACTTTAATAAAATGCTTTATTAAAATACTTTAATAAAAATTTATATACCTCTTAAGTTTTCAAAAATGTAAGTTCATGATATTATTTGTATTCTTCTTCTCATTTCCCCCCTTTTATTAAGAGTAAATTTTTCCTCACATAATATATTCTGATTACAGTTTCCTTTCCCAGTTCTTTCCCACCTCTCCTCCCATCCCGATTCACCTCCTTTCTGCCTCTTATTAGAAAACAAACAGATTTCTAAGGGATAACTGTAAGATAAAAAAATATAATAAGTTAAAACAAAAACTAACACATTGGAAGAGGACAAAACAAACAGAAGGAACAGAGCCGAAGGAAAGGCACAGACAATAAACACAGAGATCCCTCATTTCCTCACTCAGGAATGCCTAAACAAGAAAGCATGATATACATGCAGAGGCACTGTAGGGCAAGAAGAGAGAAAATTATTAATGAAATAAAAGTAAAAAATAAAAATAGACAAATTTAAAAAACAAAAACAAAAGCACCAAAAAAAAAAAAAAAAAAAAAAAGAAAGAAAAAGAAAGAAAAGACTTGACACGACCTTATGAGACAAGGAACCCCCAAAGACGCCTCTGAGTTCTTTCTCTGTTGGCTATCTCCTGCTGCGCACGCAGCCTACCCTTAAGAGGAATCTCTTTCCCCAGTGAGACTTCCTTGAAGAAAACTACATATTCATTTTTATAAGTGGTTATCAATAAGAAATATAGCTTCCGGGATAGGGATGGGATATGTGTTCTCTTCTCCTTTAGGACCAGATCTAGTGCAGACCTGGGCAGGCGCAATGCATGCTGCTTCAGTCTCTGTGAGCTCATTTGTGCCTCAATCCTGTTGATTTAGAGGGCCGTGCTTTCTTGGTGGCTTTTCGCCCCTTTGTCTCTTACACAATTTCTGTCTCCTCTTCCAACGGGAAGGATTTGATGGAGATATCCCACTTAGAGTGTCATGTTCCAAGGTCTCTCACTCTCTACCTAATGTCTGTCTGTGGGTCTCTTCCATCTGCTGCAGAAGAAAGCTTCTCCAATGATGGCTGAGCAAGGCTCTAAGCTATGAGAATGTTATTAGGAGCCATTTTGTTGTTAGTTTTGTTTAGAGCAGTAGTGTTCACCGTAGGTCCCTGGGTTATTTAGTCTCCAGTTATTGATCACCTAGGCAGTTTCATATATGGGTTCCATCTGATATCAAATCAGATATTGATTAGTTACTCCCACAAGCTTTGTGCCACCATTGCCGTAGCATATCCTGCATGCAGGATACAATTGTTGGGTTTGTGCCTGGGTTGGGGTTTACATTTCTCCTTTGACCTACCTTCCTGTACTAAAGACACCAGTAGGTAGGATTGAAGGTTCTATATAAGCATCAACATGACATCTCCATTTTCAATGAATTATGTAGAAGTGTTCAGCAATGGGACCTTGCTGCTAGTTTGTGGAAAGCAGCCTATGGTCTTGGCAAAACAAAACAAAACAAAAACCAAAAACCAAACCAAACCAAAACAACAACAACAACAAAAAACCAAAACCAAAACAAAACTGGATTGTTTGGGGATTTCCATGAGACCCCCTTGGCCAAAAACTCCATCAGATGTAACCCATTGCTTGTACTGGAAGCTTTATTTGGTGTCAAGAGATGGTCAGTTGGGGTTCTGTCTTTCCCATTGTTTAGCAATTTCATTTAGAATGCCTTCATATAGCATATATTTTAGGAAGCATCTACTTTTTTATGTTTTCATACTACTCCTCAAGTGGCCATTAATTTTAGCAGTCTCTCCCAATATTTCCTCCCTCGTTTCCCTTTTTTCCTCCCCAACTCCATTTCATCCTCCCATTACAGTGACCACCTTCCATCCACCCATAGCTATCTATTAATTTTCTTTTCTGAAGGAGAGTTATCTGTCCTCTTGGTCACTTACTCTACACCTAATCTTCATGGTTCTATGGATTTTAGCTTGGTTATCATTAACTACAGCTAATATCCACATATAAATGAATATATACCATTTTTGTATTTCTGGGCATGGGTTATCTTATGCAAGATGATTCATCCATTTACCTGCAAATTTCAAAATTTAATTTTTTAATGGCTGAGTAATATTCCATTTTGTAAATATACCACAATTATTTTTGTCTGTTCATTTATTGAGGGACATCTAAGTTGTTTCCAATTTTTGGCTACTATAATAAAGATGCAGTGAGCAATGAACATGTTTTTCTGGTAGGAGGAAGCATCCTTTGGATAGATGCCCAAGAGTGATAGCTGGATTTGAGGCAGCTCAGTTCCCATCACCTTGAGGAAACTGCCACATTGATTTCTTCAGTGGCTGTAAAAATTTGCAGTCCCATCAACATTGGACGTGTGTTCCCGTTACTCCACATCCTCAACAGCATTAGATACCATTTGTTTTATTGATCTATCTTAGCCATTCTGACAGGTGTAAGATACAATCTCAAAGTAGTTTTGATTTGCATTTCCCTGTTGACTAGGGATTTTGAACCTTTTTTTTTGAAGGCTGATAGTTCAATTGTTTCTTGAGTAGAAATGTGTGTAAAAATGTCTCTTTGAAAATTTGTTTCAGTTTTCTGTATCAAAGACATCAAGAATAACATTTTTACAAACCATTTTTGCCACTTTGATCTAAGTTTAAAATATACAATAGAAGTAATTTCCATACAGTGAAACTGTAATGTATTAAAAGTTTAAGGATGAAATGGGCTAAAGACATTGCCAATACTATATGTATACCAGACACATAAATTATGAAAGTATAAATCATAATTTAATAAAATAGCTCAGGATAAGTGTCACTGTTTATTTTTAATTGAAAAAAAATGTATTTCCTGTGAGAACCTGTATGGTATTTTATAATCTCAGTTTGTTCTTGGATTCATGTTAGTTTGGAGAGATTGTTTTGGTTTTTGCATGAACATTACAGATTTTGAACCTTTTAAAAGTGTTTTTCAGCCATTTGAGTTTTCTCTATTGAGAATTTTTTTGTATAGATCTGTACCCCATTTTTATTTGGGTTATTTAATTGTTGATCTTAGTGCCTGCACTATCAGTGTTCTATTCTAGAAATTGTCTCCTATGCTAGTATGTTCAATGTTACTCCCATTTTCTCTTCTATCAGGTTCAGTGCATCTGGTTTTATTTTGAGGAGTTTGATCCATTTGGAGTTGAGTTTTGTGTAGGGTGGTAAGTATAAATCTATTTGCATTCTTCTACATGCAGATATCCAGTTTGACGAGCACTGTTTGTTGAAGATGCTATTTTTCCAGTATGTATTTCTGACTTCTTTATAAAAAACCAGGTGTTCATAGATGTGTGGATTTATGTCTGGGTCTTCAACTCCAGTGATCAAAATGTCTCTTTTTATGCCAATACTAATTTTTATTACTATAGCTCTGCAGTATAATTTGAGGTTGGAGATAGTGGTTCTTTGATTATTCAGGGTTGTTTGAGTTGTCCTGGGACTTTTTGTGTTTCTATGTGAAGCTTAAAATTGTTCTTTCAAAAGTGTATATTAACTTATGTTAAAGATGACACTTTGCTGTGTTTTCTGGATTCTAAAATGTCATCAAGTATAACAACATCAATTTAAAACAAAGCCTTTTAGGAAATGAAAAAACCTTACCTCCTTAAAAAAATTATCATTTGACATTATCTCAACTATGTTTGTAGCAGCTCTATTCATAATAGCCAGAATCTGGAAACAACCTAGATGTCCCTCAACAGAGGAATGGATACAGAAATTGTGGTACATTTACACAATGGAATACTACTCAGCTATTAAAAGCAAGGAAATCATGAAATTTGCAGGCAAATGGTGAGAACTAGAAAAGATCATCCCGAGTGAGGTAACCCAGAAACAGAAAGACACACACAGTATATACTCACTTATAAGTGGATATTAGCCATATACTATAGGATAAACATACTAAAATCAATACTCCTAAAGAAGCTAAACAACAAAAAAGACCCCAGGGAAGATGCTCAATCCTCATTCAGAAGGACAGACGTGATAGACATGGGAAGCAGGAGAAGACAGGAAACAGGACAGGAGCCTACCACAGACAGCCTCTGAAAGACTACTGATCGAGATATCGAAGCAGAGGCTGAGACTCATAGCCAAACTTTGGGCAGAGTGCAGAGAATCTTAGGAAAGAAAGAGGGAGATAGAAGGACCTGATAGGGACAGGAGCTCCAAAAGGAGACTGACAGAGTCATAAAACTGAGTCCTGTGGCCCTGCAGAGACTGAAACCCCAACCAAGGACAATGCATGGAGAACACCTAAAACCCAGGCTCAGATGTAGCCCATAGACTCAGTCTCCAAGTGGGTTCCTTAGTAAGGGGAGCAGAAACTTTCTCTGGTATGAGCTCAGTGGTAGGCTCTCTGATCACTGTCCCTTGTGGGGTGCAGCCTTGCCAGACCACAGAGAAAGACAATGCAACCAGTCCTGATGAGACCTGATAGGCTAGGGTCAAATAGAAAGGGAGGAGGACCTCCCCTATCAGTGGACTAGGAGAGGGGTATGGGGGAGGAGAGTGGGGTTGGGAGGAGATGTGGGAGGGCCACAGCTGGGATACAAATTGAATAAATTGCAATAATAATAATAATAATAATAATAATAATAATAATAATAATAATAAATGTCCTTTGAAGATCTGTGAAGAAATGTATTGGAATTTTAATGATGATTGCATTGAGTCTGTAGATTGCTTTTGGTAGCAAGGCTATTTTTACTATGTTGATCTTACTGATATACGGCATGGGAGATCTTTCTACCTTCTGCTATCTTTTTCAATTTCTTTCTTCAAAGACTTGAAATTTTTATCATACAAGTCTTTCACTTGGTTGGTTAGAGTTACCCCAAGATATTTTATATTATTTGAGGCTACTGTGAAAGGTATTTCCCCCCTGATTTCTTTCTTGGTCTGTTTGTCATTTGTATATAGGAGTATATATTTGTGTATATAGGAGTATATATTTGTATATATACTGATTTTTGTGAATTGATTTTGTATTTCTCTACTTTGCTGAAAGTATTTAAAGGCTGTGGCAGTTCTTTGGTAAAAAAAAAATTTTTGGGTTCACGTATGTATGCTATCATATCATCCACAAATAAAGGTACTTTGACTTCTTCCTTTCCAATTTGTATTCTGTTGATCTTCTTCAGTTGTCTTATTGTTCTAGATAAGACTTCCAAGTAATATATTGAATAGGAGTGGGGTGATTGTATATTTTCCTGTTCCTGATTTTAGTAGAATTTCTTTGAGTTTCTCTGCACTTTAAGTGCTTATTGACTATAGGCTTACTGTAAACTGACTTAACTATGTTGAGGTATGTTCCCCTTTTCTCTAATATCCCCAGCACTTTTTTTTCTGGTTTTTTTTTATTTAATTTTATTTTTTTCTTATCAGTTACATTTTATTAACTCTGAATCCCAGCCGTGTCCGCTCCCTCATTCCCTCCCAATCCCACCCTCCCTCCCTCATCTCCACTGTGCCCCTTTCCAAGTCCACTGATGGGGAGGACCTCCTCCCCATTCATCTGATCCTGTTTTATCAGGTATCTTCAGGACTGGCTGCAATGCCCTCCTCTGTGGCCTAACAGGACTGCTCCTCCCTTGGGGGGTGGGGAGCTGTTGGCTTTTGTCAGGAGCCTATTCTGCATTTAATGAGATGGTCGTGTGCACGTGTGTGTGTTCTCTTTCAAACACATATGATGGATTACATTTAACAATTTACATGTGTTGAACCATCCCTGCATCGCTGAAGCTTACTTGATCATGTGAATGATCTTTCAAATGTGTTCTTGGATTCAGTTTGCAAGTATTTTATTGATTATTTTTGCATCTGTGTCCATAAGGAAAGTTGGTCTGTAATTATTTTTCTTTGCTGGGTCTTTATGTTCTTTGAGTATCAGGATAACTGTGGCCTTATAAAACACATTGAACAATGTTTCTTCTGCTTCTATTTTGTGGAACATTAAGTCTTCTTTATAAGTCTGGTAAAATTCTGTGCTAAAATCATCTGGCCCTGAACCTTTTTTTGGTTGGGAGACTGTCAATGACTGGTTCTATTTTAGTAAGGGTTATATGTCTTTTTAAATTGCTTATCTGCTTTTGATTTAACTTTGGTAAGTGGTATGTATTGAGAAAATCATCCATTTCTTTTAGAATTTCCAATTTGGAGGAGTATAGATTTTTTTTAAAGTATGTCCTTATGATTTTCTGGATTTTCTCTGGATTTTGTTTGTTGTTATTTCCTCTTTTAATTTAAATATTCTTTTTCTGCCAGTTACATAATTTGGGCAAGAGTTAATATTACTGCCCCTCAAACACCCTAAAAACAAAACAAAACAAAAAAGCCACAAACCAACTCTTTTTTTTCATTGAGTCTATGTAATTTTTTGTTTGTTTATATTTTATTGATTTCAGTCCTAAGTTTGTTTATTTCTTGCTATGTATGCCTTTTGGGTGTGATTTCTTCTTTTTGTTTTAGGACTTTCAGGTGTGCTATTATTAAGTTACTGGCATGAAATCTTTCCAAGTTTTTATTTGGCTTATAGATTCTGAACACAGTTCATCCTTGAGAGAAGTCAGGACAAGAGCATGGAAGCAGCAACCAAGGCAGAGAACACGGAGGATGCTGCTTATTGGCTTACTCAGTTTGCTTTCTTATACAATCCAGAACCACTTGTCTAGGATGGCAGTGCCCACAATAGACTGGGCCATCCCACATCTATCATTAATCAAGAAAAGACTTCATACACAAGCCAACTTGATGGAGGCAATTCCTCAATTAGGATTCCCTCTCCCCAGGCAACTCTAGCTGTGTTGTGTTGACTAACCAACATAGCATATGTAGGGACCATAGTTGCCAGACCCAGCTGAGTTTGTCTTTCTAGCTTGGTAAGGAGCCTGCCACGTGGTTAAAGGGAGTGAGATTGAAAGTGGATTCTCCTATTTCTATTGTTCCACACGTAAGCTTTGAGTTATTTTACAGCTTCCAGAGACATCATAGCTAAGGTTCAGATGTCTCTGAGCAGAGACGAAGCATCTCCTCTGTGTCCTGTTGAAATTCCAACAATGAGAATGAGAAATGGAATAGCATGTGTGTCATGCCTAGGTGTGTTCCCAGGCGGTTTGTTATGCAGCTAGGCAGCCAAATGAATACATAATAATAATGAGAGCAACATTAATGCTCCTACACAGGCAGGTCAGAGTGTAGTTTTCAGTTGGCCATTCTTCCTCGATTTATTAACAGCCACGTATCTCCAAAAGTCTGGAAATTTGTTTGGTTAGAGACAGGTATGCCCCAAAACTGCTATTTTTACTTGGACTTGAGGTTGGCTTAGTGTCTTTGAAAAATGGCTGCCACAAGGAGCTGGCTGAAACATTTTAAAGATTGAACTTTCTCTGGCCATTGAAGTCATCTGGAAAGTCAATTATGGCCTCTACTGAAGGGTTCATTCTTCACAGATGGATTTCCTCTTTCTGTGGTTAATGTGTCAGCAACTCAAATAGCAATTTTTAAAACCAAACATTATTAAACAATACAATCCAAAGATATACTAACTCCAAGGACTGAGGGTAGGAAAATATTAAAAGTCTTTGTTTTCTATAGTTAAACCATTAGGTTTCTATAAAGGCAGAAAACTCTGAAGGTATAGTAAACACATTTCAAACAGACATAATAGTCTTGAATTCGAGCTGTTTGTTAAGTGGGTTGCTGATATACACAGTGAAAATTATACTGTGTGCTCAGAACCAAGACTGCCATGAACTCCTGACCTCATGAGTGCTGTGAAGTTTAAGAAGCTGAGTTGTAGGGAAATGGTGTCTGTAGCCTAATTTGGGTCTTTTCATTTGCTTTTTTAAAACAAAAAGCAAAGAGGATCTCTGTCTCCACTCGGCATGTACTGATTCCTTTAAAATGTGCTCTGAGAAGAGTCTGAATTTCCTTGAGTGGTCTTCAGGGTGGGCAGCCTATGGCTAAGTATCTGACTCTGCCAACATTAGAGCCTCATCTTTCCCCACTGAGGTATCAGAGGGTACTGTCCAGGAAGTACGTGAGAATAATGAGTGATATCTGTTTGACCAGACTTTAGCACTTTTAACTCTATGGTTGCTTTAAAACAGAATTCTACTCTCCATACCATGTCTGCGTTTAGTTCCTCTTCTTTGATACTGTCACACCCAGGTACTCAAATCCTTGAGTAAACTCATTCGGAGTAAACTTATTCTGTTTATTTGTAGGGTAAATCAAGCAGATTACTCAAGAAGGCTGACTCTGAAGTTCAGTCACTTATGGAGTTCTAGAGTGCTCTCAGCTTTTGCAGGGGAAATCCCTGAGAGAATCCATTGAGATTTGGTTAGGAAAGAAAACTTGACTATAAAATGGGTGAGTTCAGTCAGTTCTGTTTCTAACATGTCATTTGGGTTTCTTCAACTTCATCATCTTTTAGACAGTGAGAAAAGTCCGCCACTACACTTTTGCCTTTACTCAAGTTCTCTACCAGCTGTTTTACATGTCTCAGCCATGATAGTCTCTGAGAGAACAAGCCCTGTCTTATTTGTGGTGAATCTCCATTGTGCAGCACAATGCTAGTGCATTCCATTGGAAAGGAAATTCTTTGAAGCAGGGACGTGGCCTGTTGTGAGCATGGGCTGGCAATGCCTGGAATGGAAGATATTATATAGCTGGTGTGAACTCATGCACCGAGAAGCCTGAGTTCATGAAAGAATGAATAAGTGGGAGCAGTACAAAAGAGCTATTGTTAAAGAGGGGTAACTGGGTTTATGCAAGCTTCTTGGAAAGCGTTATTTTAATTAGGCTGAATTGAACTCTGTGGGATAAAAAGGAACAAGGGAAGAAGTGGGGACAGAGGCAGAGCAAGGGATGCAGAGGGATAATAGAATGATGGAGGAAGGTGTAGGTGACTAGTGGTGTGGTTATTTGTCCAAAGTAGCAGACAAGGACTTCATCAAGCCTGAAAAAGTCAATGTCTTGGGTGAAAACCTGTAAGATTGTATGAATGAATCTTTGTTTGTTTGTTTGTTTAAAAATTGTAGGGGTATGAGTGTTGTGCCAGAATAAATGATGTACACCATCTTTATGGTTGGTACCTAAGGAGGTCAGAAAAGTCATTGGATTCCCTTGAACTGGAGTTCCAGGTGGTTGTGAAGTGTTCTGTGGATGCTGGAAAGAGAACCTGGGTCCTCTGCCAGAGCCTTACATGCTCTTAAACGGACTAGCCACTTCTCTAACGCCTTCATGAATGCTTTTAGAATTGTTCTGACCAACAATAAATTTGTGAAATGTTTTTAAAAGAGTTGATGAGTGAGGGAGGATTGTTGACACTCCATATAGGAACTGAAAAATGAAAACACTTAAGCCAGTCTTGGTGGCTCATGTCTGTAATCCCTACATAGAGTGAGTTTAAGGCCAGTATGGGCTATGGAAGACCCTGTTTCAAAAAATAAAAATGAGAGAGAGAGAGAGAGAGAGAGAGAGAGAGAGAGAGAGTGTTGAGGACTTGATAAGATCAACAGAGGAGACAAAAAACTCAATGGGAGACTTCAGGGGCTTTCAAGGGTAATTTGAATTACATGAGATTTTTGCCCCCATTTTTTGGGCTCACATGCCTCACTCTGGAGTAAGATTTGACTCTATTTATAAACAAGAAATAAAATCAAGGAACAAGGAATGAAGGAAGAAAGAAACGACTAAATTTGGTAAATTTGTTAGAGGAATATTGAGAGCAGAAGCAGCTTTAATGTTTCACTTTCTCGACGATAAGTGTTCAGGAAGGACCTTGAACTTGAACAAAACCTAAGTCTTGGCAGTTATGAAATGTAAGCTCCTCCCTTAGCTTGTCATGTTGGCATTAGAGAGTAAGGAGGTCTTAGGTTTCCTTTTCACACACTTACTGATTATCCTTAGGATTTTCCAATTTCACTTCTATTACATTTCTTTTCTTCTACCTTCTTATCACACACTTGGCATGTGATCAGAAGCCCCTGTGAAGGTTTTAGACTTCCTGGCTCCTCTGTGCACTGTATATGCAATTGTGGTTGGCAGTCCTGAGTGGGAACCCATGTCCACACCTGTGAGAAGAGACGAGCATGGCAGGGAAGACTGGAGTTGTAATGGAGAACAGATACAAGGTAACACAGTTACAGTGTGCCTTGGGACACTTGGGATGCCTTTGAAAAAATGAGCTGAAAGTTGAGGCGAAGATGGATTTGTTTCTTTGTCACTGGGGGCAGGTTTCAAGGTTCCTCTTGGGGTTTGTGGCCTTAGTTTTGTGTGTCAGGATGCCCATTTAGTAAGGAAATCCAATGAACTATACTACAGTTTTGGTTTGCACTTACTGGTGTTCTGACTCTGAGAAACCACTGAGGCTTTTTTTTTTCCACCCTAAAAGGAAGATGAGCAATAGACAAGCAATTATGACGTTGCCACCCATATAACATAGGAAGCTACTATTGTGACCTCATCATGAATTCTGAAATGTGTTGTTGACTTGGATGCACTCATTAATGTAAGAGCTCCTGTATCTACTTATCTATCTTTGCATTCCAAAGAAAAAGGACATAGCTATTAGTTAACTCAGAAAATTTTTATAAAATAAAAGGAGTTGAGTACAACCGTTATTTAGGTTAGGCTTTCAGGCTAGTCAGTGTGGAAAAATTGGGATCGAATCTCTTACTTTCTTCCATCATCTAGGCCAGTAAGGAGAACGATTTCCCTACTTTCTTTCACTTTTGTTCCAAGTCAGTTTTTTATTGGCAGAAAAGTTACAACAAAAGGATGGGTCTGAAAGTTCATGATTAAGACAAAAGCCTGAGAATTCACAGTACAGCTTAATGATGGAAAAGACCCAGTTGGTTTTTAAAGCTCTGGGATTGAAATTTCACAGACTCTGAAGATGACTCATTGCTTCGCTGTGTCATGAGTTTCATTTTGAAATGAAATACACTCTGTGGTTTCATTTGAGGCTTCGTGTTGATGCAAAAAGGAAATGAGCCCATATTGGGAAGTTGGGTTGAAATACACAGGTTGTATCAAGTTGTTGCTCAGCCATCCTCATACACTAGGCTTGGGTATTACCAAGCTGTTTTATCATCGGTTCACACCTGCCTATCTTCCTCACTTGTCTGAGAATTGGGTTAAACAAATAGAATGTACTCAGAGAAGAGCCTAGGAATGAACCACTAACTATCACTTCTGCTTGGCTGACGTTCTGGCCTCATGTCTTCCTGTGTTGGCACTCATGAGAGAATGCCCATCTTCACGGCATTCCCATGGTTGGAAAAAACAGTCTTGTTTTATGAAAAACATTACAGTGTTATTTCACAGTAATAGTCACATCTTCAAATTTGGGTATCTCCCAAGACCAAGGAGTAGTGAGAATAGAAAGAGCAGCAGAAATAGTAGTAGTGGAGAATGAAAACAAAAACAAAGCACCCAAAGCCCACTAAATGCTGTGTAAGCACTCTAATACTGGTTTATCCACTCATCTCCAAATATCAATCTTTCCTAAATGTATTTTAGTATTTCAGACTTGTTTTCACATTTTTCAGTACATGCCATGTTTTAGACAACTCTAAGGATGATTTATATCTGATTTAAAAGACTGTTAGGATGAGGAAGTAGGCAAGAAAGGAGAACAAAAATAAATCCTATATTTAACAAAATCCAACCAAGTTGTTCCCTTTAGTGCTTAGATAGACAACTTTTTGTTTGTTTTTTGTTCTGTTTTAAAATTATTTTTATTTTTATTAATTACAGTTTATTCACTTTGTATCCCCCCTGTAGTTCTCTCCCTCCTCCCCTCCCAACCCCAATATCCCTCCCTCATTCCCATCAATACCCCTCCCCCAGTCCACTGATAAGGGAGGTCCTCCTCCCCTTCCCTCTGATCCTAGTCTATCAGGTCTCATTAGGAGTGGCTGCATTGATAGATAACTTTTAATTCTAAGTCAGATTAACACTGTTTTTTTCCTTAGTCAGAGACCCTAGGGAAAGCACTTGACCCAATCTTTATTTTCTTACTTTTAAGATGGGAATGATAATGATACTCACATGATGAGGCTGTTGTGAGGATCAAATGAAATCATTCATTTACCTCACACTTTCAACACAGAGTACCAACAAATGTGAGCACTTAGTGATGAAAAGCGGGAACAAGAAGCATTAGCAGTTAAAACTCTGAGAACTGTATTTTAAATTTTAATTTATTATCCGGTTGACTTAGTGTGTGTATGTGATATGATGTAGGGTGTGTATGTTTGTGTGTGTGCATGTGTGGAGAGCAGAGGTTAATGTTGTGTCTCTTCCTCTATCTCTTGCCACCTTATTTTTTGAGACAAAGTCTCTCATTGTTGTGGGTTTTTCTTTCTCCCTTCCCTAGACTCCTGGAATAATGACTCATGAGACTCAGAACATACTTTTACGAATACCTAGGCCATATATCTAGGCTCTTCGGCTCTTCTCTGACTAGCTCATAACTTAAAATAACCTGTTTATTCTAATGTACATTCTGCCACGTGGCTGATTCATCTGTCATCCTCATATCTTGCTGGGTGAATCGCCTGTGTCTGGCTCTATTTCAGAATCCTCTCTGCCTGCTGGATGTCCTACTGTTTATTTCCTACCTCAGCCATAGGCCATTAGCTTTTTATTGACAGGTGATGCTTCCATACAGATATAAGGGAGTCATTTTGTATCTCACTGCACTTAAAGCTCACCACTTCAGCTAGACTCAACTAGCTAATCACTCTGGGCCCCCACTTCTCTCTGCTTGTCCCATTCTCCCAGCACTATGGTTATTGACAAGAATTGCCAAGCTTGACTTTTATATGGGTGCCAGGGATCTGAATACAGACTCATGCTTGTATAGCAAGCGCTTTATCCACTGAGACATATCCCAGGTCCTCCATTTTATTCTAAAATATCTGTTGTTAATCTACAGATAATATGTTGCTTTGATTAAATATGGCATTTATGCAACATAAATGTCCTTATGCAACATAGTACCATTACAGTGAGTGCACACAGAGATTTTAAAATGTGAAAACACTAACAACAACAACAACAACAACAAAACCCCCACAGTATTTGCTATTTTTAAGTGAATGAGACTAGCTACATAATTGCTACTGTTAGAGCACTGAGCTCAGAACTTGCGCAGGTAAACTGCGCTGGTATGAATATCCGAAGCTCGCACAAAAATGCGGATTTAATATCCAGAGAGTTGCTTCATTTCTGGTAACTTCAAGGCTGTCTTCCTCATTGAAAGTAGGACAACCATGCAGCCTAAGAGAGAAACGTGCAGTTTTTCTTTTAAGTATTTATTTTACTTTTAATTAGGTGTCTATGTATAAGCACAAGTACCTGAGGAGACTGGAGATACAGGATTCTCTGAAGCTGGAGTTACAGGCAGCTGTGAGCTGCCCCAAGTAGGTGCTGAAAACTCAAAGTTGGGTTTCCTGGGAAAGCAACACACACTCTCAACTGCTGAGTCACGACTTTGTTTGTTTTTAGAGAATAACAGTTTGTTTATTTTCAAAAATTGTCTACGTCTATGTGAATGTGTCTGGTGTATGTGTGTACTGTGTTGAACCCACGTGTACGTGTGGGTGGGTGCAGCCCTGGGCATATGGGAGATGATGGGTGTCTATCACTATCTTATTTCTTTGAGACAGAGTATCTGACCTGGAGCTAGGCCGGTGGCCAGTAGGTCCAGTGATCCTCCTGTTTTCACACCCCACAGCATGGGACTACAGGTACATGTGATCATGCCTGGGCATGTAGGGGCTGGAGATTTGAAACCAGGCCCACGGGCCGTCTTATACAGCAAGTGCTATTACCCACTTAACTATCTTCCTACCCCAAGAATATAACAAAGTTAATTCTTGAATAACTGCTATGGGAAGTAGTTAAAATTGTTGATGTTTGATAATTAGTCAGTCTTGATATTTTATTTCTTAACCTATGGAAACATGCTTTCTTCCTTTTAAAGATGAGATCCACTCTCTTCAGGGAGACCCTCTTTATTTTATGTTTGGTTGAGGCTTTTATATGTCCTTGTGGGGCCAAACAAACTCTCTCCGCTCAGAGTTTCCTGGACACTCCTGCCCTCTGCCTCAGAAGGTGAACTGGCTTCCTTCCCTAGAACCTTGTTCTTGATTCTGTTACTGCTCACCTCCTCTCTGTTCCATGCCATCTTTCCTGTCCTATTTTTATTTTATCGTCAGTCTTTCTTCTACCCACATATATGCCCAGGGCTCCCCTTATTCTAAAATAACCCTCCTCTGACCTGCTACAGCAGCAGACTCCTTATCTCTCTTCCATCCACACCACACTTATAAAAGAGAACAAATTGTGCTTTCTCTTCCTCTTACAAGAATTCCCTGAATTCCTTGTATTATGGTTCCTTCTTCCATTTCTCCATCAAACCTTCTGAAAAATCAACAGGAATTCCATATTCAGGCTAGATATGAAAAAAATTCAAAGCCGGATGTGGTGTCGCACTCCTGTAATCTCAGTGCTCAAGGAGGCAGAGGAATGCAGATCTCTATGAGTCTGAGGCCAGCATAGTGTACAAAGCTAATCTAGGTCAACCCAGGCTACACAGAGAAACCGTGTCCCAAAAAAACAAAAACAAAACAAACAAACAAACAAACAAACATTATTTTTCTAACTACTCTTTCATTTCTGGGAAAAAGTTCTCCTCTTGGAGTTTTCTCTTTTCAGGCCTCTGTGTACATTTCATTTTTCTGAGGGCATCCCTTTCATCTCCCTCACCAGCTGCTTTGTCTTCTAGCTCCATACTGAAAATATTCCCTTCTCTGCATCCTTTGCCCCAGAAAACTTCTGATCATTGCTTTACACTTGAATTCCTTCCGTTGCCTTCATCTAGAATTCCCCCTCTTGATGAGTCATAGATTTTAACAATTTCCAACTGTCTATGGGCTCCCATAGACAGCCATGAGTTCAACCTCAGCATATCCAAAACAAAACCCGTGGATGCCACCAAACTCCCACATTTGTACGGTTGCCTCTATGTGTTTCGTCAATGATGACACTATTAATGATCATCTTCCAAAGTCTTAAGTGATTTTTAAATTTTTCATTACATCTTATGTTCCAGGAAGAGGCAGTTGCTAAGAAGGTGCTGTGGTTTTATGGTACATAGGATGCAGGGAGTCTAGTTTGGAGACAATGGCATATGAGGTGTGTCTTCACTAAAGACGCTCCTGTCCTGAGCAGGTTACATGAGCTTGTGGAGCCTTGGTATCCTTACATACTAGATAAAACACACGGAGGGAAAAAGAGGAAGTTAGCATTCTCTGAATAGGTTAGATGAGAGCAGCACATCATATTCCCACTCTTTCCCTCTATCCAGGTCATGCCTCTTGTTTCCACTGTCACTATCCATTCATGGGATTTGTACAGCTGCTGACCTGTAGGTGTCCATCACCTAGTGTGTCTTTCTTCCTTCTTCCCCATGCCACTTCCTCTTCAGCCCAAGTACATCACAGCCCTGAACCTAATACTATCTTCTTCTGTTTTCGTTTGCTCATTTTTAAATTTAGCATATAAAGTAATAGGTTTTATTCATGCTTTGTTTTTGATTCTCCTCCTCCTCCTCTCTTCTCCCTCCTCCCCATGCCCCACCCACGGGCCCTTCCACTTCCAGTAACGTTCACTTTCATGACATATGTGATCTGTTACTTTCTCCTAGTCCCCAGAACCTCTACTTTCTTTTGGTTCTCTTTCTAGTTTCGTGACCCACAGTTGCCTATTTCTTTCCTTTTTTGTTTTTAGGTAGTGAATGTATTATAGCCTCAGTATTGATTGATTCAATCAAAATAAAAAAATCTAATATGCCACCCTTTTTTGAAAGTCTTGTGAAAAATCAGAATGATTGTATATGAGAGGAGGAAGGAGAAATAATGATACTAGAAATAATGATAATAAACTAAGGTAGAAGTAGTTTGTTTGGGGCATTCGGCATTATTTGGATTGGATTAGAAAAGCAGAGAAGGCAAAGAAGCATGTGTCTTAAGAAAGGTAGCATCAACTGTGACTGTTGACCGAGTGAGGTCACTTTGGAAGCTGTCTCTATCTCTAACCCTGTTCTAATCATTGACATAGCATGAGGATCACTGTCCCTGGCAGAATTTATGCTGGAAAATTGGTCTGTATTTAAAAATAAAGGAAACATAAAAAAGGATGAGATGCAGTAGAGAGCAGAAAGACCAGGCTGCTGAAAAGCCAGGTAGATCATCATAGCCCTGTCTCCTCCATGTCCCAGCTTGTGTCAAGCAGGCTGACCTGGAGTTCTGTTGTTGCTGGCCAGAGCCAGTTACTTTGACAGAAGCAGACAGAGCCTAATGTCATGGAGAGGTTTAAGGTTTGGGATGTGTGTGGATGTAGGTTTATGACAAAACTACTTGATGCCACATTCTCCAGGATGGGGTCTAAGAGCTGGATTTAAGCATTCCAGCAGACACTGAAGTTGATGGTCATTTATTATCACTGGGACAAGCTAGCTTGCCTCGCTAAGGTTTAACCATAATCATTATTGTCAACCTGTCCTGATGCCATTTACTTCACAGGCTTAAGTCATAAATGGAGAATTTGGATGCAGCTGAAGGTCTTTGGATGGTTAGAGTAAGCTTGTTTTAAACCATTCTTCAAGATGGAAAATAGCAGCTTGACCCTAATCAGCCCCGTCTGTTGGTGAAGACAATGTGCGATCTATGTGGCTGAAGAGCTTTGATTTCATCGTTTTTCTTTTTTTTTTAAATTTTTTATTAATTACACTTTATTCATTTTGTATCCCCCCATAAGCCCCTCCCTCCTCCTCTCCCGATCCCACCCTCCCTCCCCTTTCTGCATGCATGTCACTCCCCAAGTCCACTGATAGGGGAGGTTCTCCCCTCCTTCTTTCTGATCTTAGTCTATCAGTTCTCATCAAAAGTGGCTGCATTGTCCTCTACCGTGGCCTGGTAAGGCTGCTCCCCCCTCAGGGAGAGGTGATCAAAGAGCAGGCCAATCAGATTATGTCAGAGGCAGTCCCTCTTCCCATTACTATGTAACCCACTTGTACACTGAACTGCCGTGGGCTACATCTGTGCAGGAGTTCTAGGTTATCTCCATGAATAGTCTTTGATTGCAGTATGAGTCTCTGGGAAGTTCCCTGTGTTCAAATTATCTTGTTCTGTTGCTCTGCTTGTGGAGTTCCTGTCCCCTCCAGCTCTTACTATTTCCCACTTCTTACATAAAATTCCCTTCACTCTGCCCATCAGTTGGCCATCAGGCTCAGCATCTGCTTTGACAGTCTATACTGCAGAGGCTTTCAGAGGCCCTCTGTGGCAGGTTTCAAGGTTGTTTCCTGTTTTCTTCTGGCTTTCAGAGGCCCTCTGTAGCAGTTTCCGAGGTTGTTTCCTATTTTCTTTTTCTTCTGATGTCCATTCTCTTTGCCTTTCAGGATGGGGATTGAACATTTTAGTTAGGGTCCTCTCTTTTTCTTAGTTTGTTTAGATGTACAGATTTTAGTGGGTTTATTCTATGTTGTATGTTTATATGAGTGAGTATATACCATGCGTGTCTTTTTGCTTCTGGGACAACTCACTCAGGATGATCCTTTCCAGGTCCCACCATTTACCTGCAAATTTCATGATTTCCTTATTTTTCATTGCTGAGTAATACTCCATTGTATAGATGTACCACAGTTTCTGCATCCATTCTTCAGTTGAGGGGCATCTGGGTTGTTTCCAGCTTCTGGCTATTACAAATAAAGCTGCTACAAACATGGTTGAGCATGTTTTTGTGTACTTGAGCCTCTTTTGGGTATATGCCTAGGAGTGGTATGGCTGGATCTTGAGGAAGCGCTATTCCTAGTTGTCTGAGTGAGTTTTTCTAAATTGAGAAGTGTTCAAAGCACATTGACTGCTCTACCAAATACTTTGGAAGTTGGAAGGCAGCCTCGGAGAAGCTGTGATTTATATGTTTTTTTGTGCAAGTTACTTGACGTACAAGCTTTGCAGTGGTTTGGGCTACAGTTGTCATTGTAGTTTCATGTTTACTTTTAAAAATGCAGCTAATTCAGGGAAAATGTATCGACTTGCCATTTTATCACCAAACTTAGCACAGTAAACATAGCAAACAGCTGGGAAATACCAAATTCTTGATTTGATCTCTCTCTCTCTTGAGACAGGGTGTCTTTGTGTAATCCTAGCTGTCCTGGAACTTGATCTGTAAACCGGGCTGGCCTTGAACTCACAGAGATCTGCCTGCCTCTGCCTCCTGAATGGTGGCGTGTGCCACCACTACCTGGGGGCTGATCCTGATCTCTCAATTCAAATTCAAGATAAAAAAACAAAACAAAACAACAAAACCAAATTGATTAACTTCATTCACACCATCAGCTTATATGTTTTTTTAACTATAAAAATTAATTATTTGAAATTATGGTTTTACAGCTACTCTTACTCCAAGTCACTCATTCTAGTCTCCACTACTTCTCCCAGAGTTCAAAAGTTCACCTATTACTGAGACATAGTGCCTTCTCTTTCTAAGGGTGTGCATGGCTGACATCCCCTTTCAGGAAGATGTCGTGAACTTGGCGAATATGTATCGTGTGTTCCACTAAATTCTGGGAATGTTTAGTCTTCATATGACTGGGTTTTCAGTAATCCTGTGAAAATCATGGTCTTATTCAATTTCTCTTTAACAAAATTAACAATTCTTAGTTAAGTCCACCCCAAGACTGAGGCATATCTTTCTAGCTGGTAAGTGAGGAAGTTTGCGGTTGCTCTTTGTTGGTCTGCAGCCTGCCTGGCGGGGAGTTCTAATCAAGTTTTTCACTCCAGGCTCACATGGGAAAAGGGAGGAAACGGTCCATAACTGTCACATCTGTGGACAATTTCAGATTTTTCTGAATTTCCCTTATAATCTTCTGCATTTTCACTGGTTTCAAGTTTACTCATGGGACTTCCTGTTTTTAACCACCAATCCTTGCTCCTGCTTGAAACTATAATTTGAAAGAGTTCACTTGAAAAAGTTAAATGTAGTCTGATCTTACAGCACAAAGTTTCCTCAGACTTTGTGTTGTTTGTATTGTGAAAATTTGCTGTGTTTAAAGAAGAAACTAAATACATGGTAGAACAATATTTAATGTCAGAAGTTGCAGTAGAAATTTAACTAATTATGGGAAGTGTTTGTAGCTATACATATATAGAGAAAAAATGGATCACAGGGAATCTTATGAAAGAAGGGAGAGATAGAAAGACCTGGAGGAGAGCAACAGAATAAAAAAAAATCAATTTACAATTATGAAAGAAATTTAAATATAAAAACAATTAAAATGTGCTCAAAGTTTCCTAGTTAAAACAAACAAACAAACAAACAAACAAACAAAAAAATCTGGGCCCAGGGGTCTTTTGTGAGACTAATTCTCCAACCAAGGACCATGCATGGAGATAACCTAGAACCCCTGCATAGATGTAGCCCATGGCAGCTCAGTCTCCAAGTGGGTTCCCTAGTAATGGGAACAGGGACTGTCTTTGACATGAACTCAGTGGCTGGCTCTTTTATTACCTCCTACTGCATGGGGAGCAGCCTTACCAGTCCCAGGGAAAGACAATGCAGCCAGTCCTGATGGATCTGACAGGCTAGGGTCAGATGGAAGGGGTGGAGGACTGCCCCTGTCAGTGGACTTGGGGAGGGGCATGGGAGGAGATAAGGAAGGGAGGGTGGAATTGGGAGGGAATGAGAGAGGGGGCTACAGCTGGGATACAAAGTGAATAAACTGTAATTAATAAAAAATAAATAAATTAAAAATGGATTAAAATCGTATTATTCCTTTATTACTTTTTTATATCAACACATTAAATGACAATGCCTCCTTCTAAAGGTCCATTTTTAAGATTATTATTTTTTAGTTGTGTGAAGGGGTGTGTGTGTGCATGTGTGCAAAAGTGTGGGGATTTGTTCACATGGGTGCAGGTGCCTGAGGGAATCAGAGGCTTCAAATCGCTGAGAGCTGGAGTTACAGGCAGTTATGAGCTGACTTACGTGGGTGCTGGGAACTGAACTGCAGCCCTCTGGAATAGCAGCAAGTGCTCTTAACTGCTGAGCTGTCTCTCCAGCTCCACTACACTAACTTTAATGAAATAAGCTCACTGTAAAACAACCTTGAAGTCCTATGGACTTGCCAAGATGCTTTGTACTTTAATAGACAGATCCTGTTCTTTCTCCCAGGCAATGACATTTTCATAAGCTGTTCTCATCTTTGGCATGTCTTCTGCTTTTCTTACTTTAGAGAGTCACATTAAGCTAATGATGCCTATGTTGAGTGGAGAGAGGTGATAATTTGATCATTCTGGACCAATCATAGCACTGTGTTCCATAACTAGAAAATTGGTTCTAAAACACTGTAGCTCGGTTTCGTCGTGTGGTGGCTGGACTAAGGTCCCCAGATTCCCTTTAGTTTGATGATGTTATATGACTCACATATGACACATTCTACCAAAGGCTTCTGTGTTGGTCCCCATGAGGAGGCACACCGAGACATGACTAGAACACAGAGCACTGCCTTCCTCAACAGGTTGACTAATTAGTGCTTGTTGAATGAACGATTAGGAAATGGAACCTGGCTCATGGGTTAATCTACAGAGAAGGCCAGAGAACTCCTAGTCTAATTGTACCCCAAAGGTCTTACTTTTGAGTACCTCTGCACTGGGTGCTTTTAACACATGATCTTTTGGGGGAATATTTCAGATTCAAATCATAATATCTGCCAAAAGTTACTTTGACAAAAAGCAAAAGCGGAAACATGGAGTGGAAATGTGGGCTGGGGGGAGAGCACAGAATTTAGTGAATTTATACAAGGCATGGTTACACTCTGTATTCCATGTCTAGTTAAGATGCAATTGGCCTTGGGAAAGTCCATCCTATCCTTGGACCAGGTTAATATCCTGTCTAGTGCATGTATATTTTAAAGAATAGCAAAAAAAAAAAAAAAAAAAAAAAAAAAAAAAAAAAAAAAAAAAAAA
>NW_026585689.1:9904728-9972280 GCF_907164565.1 Psammomys obesus | reverse complement strand
AAAAAAAAAAAAAAAAAAAAAAAAAAAAAAAAAAAAAAAAAAAAGACAGAAAAAGTGAAGGCCCAGAAGTTAACACGGGACGAGCCTAAAATAGACTCTTTTTCAGAAAATACAACACCACCAAGAAGTAAAAAGTACAGCAACGGATCGGGAAGCCATGCTTGCACATTGTATCTTTGCTAAGGGATGGATTTCCGGAACATATAAAGACTGTCCACAACTAGCAACAAAGAGACAAATACTCCAATTAGAAGCAGAAAGACTGTTAGAAACATTTCCTCCAAAGAGAAGTGATGGGGAACATGCTATGCAAAATCAGTGCGCTAGCTTTCTGAAATACCAAGACAGCCTGGATGATGACAGATGTGCGCATGCTCCTGCCTGGCTGTGTTTTGCTGCACAGCCATTTCTTTGTAGCACTGTGTAATGGAGCCACATAGAGCACGTGACAGTGCTTTACTGCTTACTGTCACCTGTGCCATGTCCTCGTTCATCCTTGTTTCATTCTTTTTTAAAATTTTTTTTTATATTAATTGCAGTTTATTTACTCTGTATCCCAGCTGTAGCCCCCTCCCTCATTTCCTTCCAATCCCACCCCCTCCCTTGTCTCCTCCCTGCTCCTAAGTCCACTGATGGGGAGGTCCTCCTCCCCTTCCATCTGACCCTAGCTTATGAGGTCTCAACATGATTGGCTGCAATGTCCTCCTCTGTGACCTAGCTAGGTTGTTCCTCCCACGGGGGCTGGAGAGGTCAAAGGGCTAGCCACTGAGTTCATGTCAGAGACAGTCCCTGTTCCCTTTACTAGGGAACCCACATGGATACTGAGCTACCATGGGCTATGTCCGAGCAGGGGTTCTAGGTTATATCCATGCATGGTCTTTGGTTGGAGAATTAGTCTCAGAAAAGAACCCTGTGCCCAGATATATTTGGTCCTTTTGGAGCTCCTGTCCTCTCTCCAGGTCTTACTAAGTCCCCCTTCTTTCGTATGATTCCCTGCACTCTGCCCAAAATTTGGTTATGAGTCTCAGCATCTGCTTTGATACACTGCTAGGTAGAGTCTTTCAGAGGCCTTCTATAGTAGGCTGCTGCATGTTTCTTGTTTTCTCCTACTTCCAATGTCTGTTCCATTTGTATTTCTAAGTGAGGATTGATCATCTTACCCAGGGTCCTCCTTCTTGTTTAGCTTCTTTAGGTGTACAGATTTTAGTATGTTTATCCTATCTTATAGGTCTAGTACCCACTTATAAGTGAGTATATACTGTGTATGTCTTTCTGCTTCTGGGACACCTCACTCAGGATGATCTTTTCTAAGTCCCACCATTTGCCTGCAAATTTCATGATTTCCTTGTTTTTAATTACTGAGTAGTATTCCATTGTGTAAATGTACCACAATTGCTGTATCCATTCCTCCACTGAGGGACATCTGGGTTGTTTCCAGGTTCTGGCTATTATAAATAAAGCTGATACGAACATGGTTGAGCAAATGTTCTTGTTGTGTACTTGAACATCTTTTGGAAATATGCCTAGGAGTGGTATAGCTGGATCTTGAGGAAGCACTATTCCTAATTGTCTGAGAAAGTGCCAGATTGATTTCCAAAGTAGTTGCACAAATTTATATTCCCACCAGCAGTGGAGGAGGGTTCCTCTTTCTCCACAACCTCTCCAGCATGTGTTGCCACTTGAGTTTTTGATCTTAGCCATTCTGATGGGTGTAAGGTGAAATCTCAGGGTCGTTTTGATTTGCATCTCCCTGATGGCTAAGGACATTGAGTATTTCTTTAAGTGTTTCTCTGCCATTCTACATTCCTCTACAGAGAATTCTCTGTTTAGCTCCCTACCCCATTTTTTAATTGGATTACTGGATTTGTTGCTTTTTTAACTTCTTGAATTCTTTATATATTCTGGATATTAGCCCTCTGTCAGATATAGGGTTGGTGAAGATCCTTTCCCAGTCTGTAGGCTGTCGTTTTGTTCTGATGACAGTGTCTTTTGGTTTTCAGTTCCATGAGGTCCCATTTATTGATTGTTGCTCTTAGAGCCTGTGCTGTTGGTGTTCTGTTCAGGAAGTAGCTTGTTTCATTCTTTAGGCTATGCAATGTTGGAAAAATGGTGCATTGTTTTTTCTCTTCTGAAGGTGAAGAAACTCAGTCTGAAATCTTACATAACTGGGCTAAAGCATTTTTATGAGATTAGACCAGCACTTCAGATTGGATTTTCTTCATAAGATAAGACAAGGTTACTTTTCAAGTAACACTGCCTTACATTATCTTTGATGTCTAGACAGCTTAATAATGGCACATTTGTCTATATCACCTTTTCCTGTATTTCTAAACAATGTGTGTGTTTTTATGGTGAGTGTTTGTGTGAATATGTGTACCTGTGGTTTCATGCACCAATATTCTCATGTATGAAGGTGAGAAGATGTTAGATATTTGCTCTGCCACTTTCTGCCCTATTCCTTTAAGACAACAAAATGCCCTGGAGCTCCTCCCTTTTTCCTTCCTTCCTTCCTTCCTTCCTTCCTTCCTTCCTTCCTTCCTTCCTTCCTTCCTTCTTTTTTTTTGGGTGGGGGCTAGGCTGTCTGGCCGGCACACCCCAGCATCCTCCTGTCTCTGTACACAGCCCTGTCTTTCACTCAATGTTGAATGACAGTCACATTCAGGCAGTTGGCTTTCTCCTGAGTGCTTGGAACTGAGGTCTTTATGCTGCACACAAGTGCTTTTAGCTGCTGAACCATCTCCTCAGACCTGTATCATTGCATTGTAAATCTCACATCTGTCCTAGGATGTGAGTAGGCCAATTAATGCTATATTTGTTTTGTAATTGAGGAAACTCAGTATGGTCAAAATTTATTTTCTTTGGACATATTATCTAATTTCTCTGGTTCTAAGATTTTTGTAAGTACATAGTAAAAGCTCTTATATAATTACAAGTCCTTCCTAAGTCTGTGATCCTGTCATTTAGCATCTCTCCATCAGCAGCACACGTTTTAGGATGCCACACTCTGTGTTGTCTCACTCAGCTATGTCTGAAACATTAACACTTATAGACAGCTTTGTAAACTCTGGTCAAGGTCAAGGCAACAGCCTTTAACATTAAATACAAATAACTGTATAATCTGAGCATTAAGTTATGAAGTGCTTTATTACTTTTTATTTCTGAGATTATTATACATTTACATCATTTCCCCATTCCCTTTCTTTCCTCTAAACCCTCCTATATGCCATTGCTTTTTAAAAAAATTCATGGCCTCTTTTTTGTTAATTGTTGTTACATGCATAAAGGTATACACACATACATATATATGTGCCTATATATAACCTGTTCAGTTTGTACCACATTGCTTATATGTATCTTTTCAGGGCCATTTGGTAGTTTTGAGGTGAGTAAACTTTTAGACTCCCGATAATAGAATAATTTAATTTAATTTGATGACAAAGCTATAACATTTTAGAGTTAGCCGTTAGAGTAACTGATGCATCTAACATATTTGTTTATTTTATTTTTTTAAAGACAGGGTTTCACTATGTAGCCCTGGTTGGCATGGAATTTACTATGTGGACCAGTCTGGCTTTAAACTCATCGAGATTTGCTTGCCTCTGACTCCTGAGTGCTGAGCTTTCAAGTATATGCCTCAATGAGGTTTTTATTTTTTTTTTACTTTTAAGTAAGCCTTTATTTCCATGTTTTTCAAAATAAGCTAGCTCAACTGGGTGCTTTGGGAGGTGACTTAATCAAAGAGACCAAATCCCATATCCTCATCTGATTCCTCCGACTCTTCCTTGGCTTCAGCCTTGGCTGGAGCAGCAGCAGCAGCAGCAGGAGAAGCAGTGGTGGCCATGGCCACAGGGGCAGCAGCCGCAAATGCAGATGGATCAGCCAAGAAGGCTTTGACCTTCTCAGCAAGGGGGAAGGTGTAGTCAGTCTCCACAGGCAAAGCCAGGACCTGCTTGTACCCATTGATGATAGAGTGTGGCACTGAGGCAACAGTTGGGTATCCAATTTGCAGACAAACGCTGGCAGCATTCTGGAACCCTCTAGGAAGCCAGAGTGCAGAGTCTGTTCTGTGACATCAAGCACTTCTGGGTTATAGATGTCAAACACCTGCTGGATGATCAGCCCGAAGGAGAAGGAGGAGATGTTTAGCATGTTCAGCAGCATGGTCTCACTGGCTCCCACTTTGTCTCCAGTTTTGATCAGCTGCACATCGCTCAGAATTTCAATGGTGCCTCTGTAGATTTTAGTGGTGATGCCCAAAGCCTGGAAGAACGAGGTCTTCTCAGGTCCTACCCCAGTGTTCTGAGCTGCACAGTGACCTCACACGGGGTGATGGCACCAGCTCGAGCAGCAGCCGGTACCTTGTTGGCCAGCAGCATGTCCCTCATCTCAGTGAGGTCCTCCTTGGTGAACACAAAGCCCACATTCCCTGGATGTGGGGCAGCAGTTTCTCCAGAGCTGGGTTGTTCTCCCGTGGCCCCTGATGGCCTTGCGCACCATGGTGTTCTTGCCCATCATCACCACGGCCTTCCCGCGCAGGGACATGCAGATCTGCTGCATCTGCTTGGAGCCCACATCGTCTGCTCCCACAATGAAGCATTTTGGGTAATCATCCAAAAGTTGATGATCTTAAGGAAGTAGTTGGACTTCCAGGTCGCCCTGTCTTCCCTGGGCATCACGGCAGTGCGTCAGGGATTGCCACGCAGGGTTTAAAAACGATGTCACTCCATTGAGTTTTTATAACAAGGAGTGTCTACTTGCCACCCTAACATAGGAAAACAAAACCAAACCAAACCCTGAATGTCCATCTCAGAAGGCATAGGTAAGAGGAGATTTTTTTTTTCTATTTAATATCTGTACTATATTTTTAGTTACAGCAACAATACAATAATGGTCTAAAGATATGTTGAAAATTAGTTTCATGCTTTCATATTTTTTTGGTCCCTAAAAATAATGTCATGAACTAGATATTTTAAAAATTCTTTTACCTCAAGAATTCTGTGACCTTTCCTTTGTGAAAATGCAATGCTGAATTTCAGCTCTTTCCAAGATATTGGTTAAGGAGAACTGGTGGGTGTGAGCCTTGTGTAACAGTTTTTGAGCTATCTGAGTTATCTTTTGATAATAATCAATTAGGTTTCAGATTCTGTCAATATTTCCTCTGCAACTCAAGAGCTGGTGATCTTATGGAAAGAGAAAATTACCCTGTTTTCTTTTTAACAGTCATAGCACTAAAATATCTCTATTTCTCCGTCTCTGTCTGTGTCATTATCTCTGCTTTGTCTGTCTCTCCTTGTGTCTTTATCTCTGTCTCTGCCTCTTTCTCTTGCACACACTTTTCTCTCTTTCTTTTTGAAGCATAGTATATACATACAAGTAATATTTCTATTCACAGACCATGTGGGAAATATGATCACCCTTCCACTTTCTTAAGAATCAAAGAGTTGTTCTTTCAAAGAAAAAAAGTTCTTAGCCATTAGCTGAGTGAAATACAGAAAGTCAAGAGACATGGGAAAATCTTGAAGCTTTTCTGCACCACTCCCTAGGGTATTTGTCTGAAAATATGTTCAGAAAACACTGTATGAAATTCTCAAAACAAAAATAAAAACATTTTCAAAAACCCATGGGAGAGTCGATATGAAAGAGCCTAATTTTGGCTTAATTTTTTAAATTAAATTTTTATTTTTTTATATATTAATTACAGTTTATTCATTTTGTATCCTAGCTGTAGTCCCTTCCCTTATTCCCTCCCCAACTCACTCTCCCTCTCTCATTTCCTTCTATGCCCCTCTTCAAGTCCACTGAAAAGGGAGGTCCTTCCCCACTTCCAACTGATCCTCGCCTATTAGGTCTTATCAGGAGTGGCCGCATTGTCTTCCTCTGTGGCCTGGCAAGGCTGCTCCCTTCCTAAGAGGGAGGTGATCAAAGATTGGCTTAATTTTTGCTGTCTTCTCTGTGATAGTTCTATTATGGCCATTAAAATTCAAGAGTTTTCCTGCCTAATGAGTTTACAGGTAAACCAAGAAGTTTCTTTGAACAGAGAACTTGTTACTTGTGTGATGATAATAGTATTCTGCGGCAGGTTATTAATGTTAATGCCCACAGAAACAATGACTCTTTTTGAGATGCATTTACATTTGAGGAACACATTATTCATTAAGATAGTTGAAACTCATTTCATGAAATCATGGTATGAACTATATATTTCAATTAGTGACACTTCATATGCTTTAATTCATGGTTACATTTTCAAGAAAAGTAAAAAGTCCTAATTAAAAGCACACTTAAATATGACAAAAGATATATTATCTAAAAATGTTTTGATCATATTGCGAGCTAAAGAATTTGAAAGCATGGTCCAAGAATGCTGATTCTGGACTCCTGAGGCTGATGATTGCTTCAACGTGTTGTGTAGCTTTAGGGAGTTTTATTAAATAATAAATTTAAGTAAATTTCTAAATGGTATTTTCTTGGATCTATGTTATAGAAATTAATTCACTGAGGATAGTTGCAAGCTTTCACACTTGAATATAGTTCAGCTAATCTATTGTTAGTACTCTTTTTTATCACTGACCTTGCGAATCCATGATTATATGAGCATATCTACATATCTCCATGCAAAGCATCCAATCTTCACTGCAGTTGAGAAAACTGTGGCTCAGAAGAACTGACTAACCCAACCTAAAAATGCAAATGACAAAAACAGTAGTCATGGGAAGACCCCTAATTGAAGGGATCTCATATACAGTCAGTAGACTATGGAGTCAGAAACTCCCTTGTCCAAGCCTGTGCTTTCTACGTGGAAGTACCTTGCATCTAAGGACTAGGTGACTTATAAATGTTCTGGGCTCAGTATTGTCTCAGTGTGCGATAACTGTGAAGGCTACTCTGATCCCCATAGCATCTGCTGAGACAAATGTCAATTCTGCATCACAGTTCATCTTTTCCCTGACATTTTTCTGCCTTATCTATTTACATCACAGATGTCCAGTGAGGTCACTCCTGGATAAAATCTGTATTCAAATATATATTATAGAATCTTTACCAGGGACTAAGACAAAATAGTTAAGGAAAATATGACCAGTCCCTCGGGCTAGTCGAACAGGGTCCACCTGAAAGAAGGAGTGGAAATTGGGGGACAGAGACAAGAAGAATGGAGACAAGACAGATTCCTGATCAAGTCTCAGTTTACTGAATGTGCAAACAACCCTTATAAAGCAAAGGGTACAAGCAAATTTTTTTCACAGTAGCAACACATCTGTACCACCTGGCAAGGCATGCAGGAATTCACTCAAGGTTACACAAAGTTTGCTGTCTGGTTCCCCAGGTTGCAGGGAGCTTGCTATCTACTTCTCAGGCTCAGAGCACCCTGCCTGCAGAGACCGCCAAGGACAGTCTCTGAGAAATGGAACTATGGATAAGACCTGCATCTGCCAAGGCCAGGAAGCAGAATTCCAATTACCAGACTCCTTCAGTTCCGTCTTCTTTTTTTATGGAGAGCCTGTCTTAGGTTGGTGAAGTGTGCATTTTTCTCTTACCCGGCCTTATCAAGGTCTCAGATGTGATTTTCAGGTGCCTCTGTCTTAGGTTGGAAAAAACACAATTTCACACTTACCTGTCATTGACCTACCTCCATATCAAATGGGGTTGTTAGAGATCTTTAATTTAAATTCATGCAACTGCACCTGCATGCATTGAGGTTGTTGAAGAAGGAACTGTAACACACAAGGAAGGCAGGCACAGGCCAACAAACCCATACCCGCCATGCCTGCAAATGTCAGTCCCCACTTAAGCACAGAGTCAAAGGATGGAAAGTACCTTCTGAGGCTAGTAAATATATCCCAGGCTGTACTGGCCAATTTCAACCTAGGTTCCTTGGCAGATTCTATGTTGTGGATCTTATTTCTCATCATTAACATGTCCAATGAGAAGTTTTTGCTAGACCAAATACCAGCAAGGTGATTCTGAATCTGAGTCCAATTAAATTTTGTTACATCATACCAAGAATCAGAAATCCTAACAGGAATCATAACAAAAGCAGATTGCTTAACAACTAATACTGAAAGAGCATTATTATCAGCATTAACACAATTAGTAAGATTGCAATATACACATTCAATTGAATAGGTACCATTGTTCTTAAGATGTCTTACTACAATGTTTCCAATTAGGAGTAAATAAGGATGATTAACACATGTCAAAACAGAATCATACTTGATTAATTCAGCAAAGCTACTTACATTCCCAGAGAGAATGCCTACATGTCCCAAGGCAGCCCCCAATTTCCATACATAGGTTTGCCAATTTTTATTTGAAGTCCTCCAAAGTCTGTACTAACAGCTTTTTCTAAAACAAAAGAATTTTGACTGCCTTTATCAGAAGCCAATTTCTTTATACTCTTAATGATAGACCAGTCCACAACTGTAAATGCAGGGTCATTGTCCCAGGAGTAGATAGTGGGCGTTTCTCCGATGCATCTTGTCCAAGGAACCATTGGTCGAGGACAAGTGCGTTGATCCCCTTACTCATAGGGTGGGTAACTCATTGGAGATGTAAGACTGTCATTCTTAACTCCTGTAGGAATGGACAATAATATCCCTCCAATATTCCACTTTGCCTGGTTGCAAAGGGAGGCTTGAACTGTCACCCCAACTTTAGAGTAGTGGGCATTCCGACCTAAGACCTGGACAGGGGAGACTGGTAAGCAGTACTGATTTAAGTTCTCTCTATGGTAAAGCAAAGAGGATGACCTCTTCCCATTCCTGAAAAGTTGAGTCTGTTTTACTTGCGTTCCTCCAAAAGCAGGAAAACCCAACAGCCAAGTGTTGTTGACATAAACAAGGACTTCCAGATCATCCCAGGAAACTGGGTGTAGTAGAAGTGGATTAGGAACGTATGCCCAATAATCAGTCATCTTGACTGGAGGGGTCTTCATTGACATCATCATCATTGTCAGGAAAAAACTCCTCATCCACTTGTTGCACCAGGCATTCCAGTAGCCATTGAGCTGCATCATTTTCCTGTGAAAAAACACAGACAGCTCTTCGTCCCCATATGAGTACAGGGTCAGGTCCATGCCATTGATTTGTTAAAGAATCCCTCCATTTTACTTTAGCAAAAGTTTTTTTTTTGTTTTTTGTTTTTTGTATGCCAAAATCTATTTGCTGCAGATTTACCATGCTTATCCAAATATTAAAAAATTTAGAATGAAAAGAACATGATTAAGATGATTCTTAGATGTCCAGGGGAGTAGCTCCCTCTTCTTTTTTTTTTTTTCTGCAAGTAAATCTTAATTGTACGGTGGGCATGCTCTACCATGCCTTGTCCTTGAGGATTGTAAGTATTCCAGTTATATGAGAAACTTGAAATTGTTGACAAAATCTTTTAAAAGATTTGCTAGTATATCCTGTTCCATTGTCAGTTTTAAAATGCTTAGGAACACCCAGAACATTAAAAGCCTGCAGACAACGAGCAATAACATTCTTTGTGGCTTTTTTTTGGTTGAGGAGAGGCAAAAATAAATCCAGAATAGTTATCAATGCAAACATGTACATATTTTAATTTTCCAAATTCAGGAATACGAGTAATATCCATTTGCCATCAATAGGTTGGACTCTGTCATAATAAGTTTACTTATGTTAAAATGCCATATTTATCAGATCTCTGAAAAGTCTGAGGCCAGCATATTTGAGTTACTCTTTGTCTAGCTTTATCATCTGCTCTAAACTGCATCCTATAAAACAGGATGTCATAATTTTTAATTTTGGCATAATTTTTTAAATGTATGATTTAGAGCCAGATTTTAGGTAGATCTATATAGGCAAACTTTATGGTTACCCATTTTACATTTAACCTTAAGAAAAAAAAAAACCTTAATAAAGAGACTAGGTAAAACTCAATCTTGTACTCAACTATAATCTTTAGCATAAGTTTAAATCAGCTCTTTTTAAACTAAAATCAAAGCAAAACTTTTAATTAAACATAATTTATAAAGGGGCTAGCAAATCTTATTAATCCTATCATATTGTATTAAAACTTAACAGCAAAAAATTAAAGAACAAAAGTTTTATTTAGCATTTAAACAGAGAACTAAACTTAGCCTGCAACCCTCAGCAAAAATGGACTATTCTGGCCATACCAAATCTATAGGCCAGAAAGAAACAGCATTAAATCATTTATTTAGGTACTGGCAGCCAGGCATATATTTTATATAATGGTTAACAATGATCTGAATATAACTCTGCATAACCCTGGGCTAACATGGAACTGTCACCTTTTTTCTCCTGTAAAAGAGCATAAGCAAACATTTTGCATTGAAGATTCTCCATCTGTGGCAGCCTTTTTGGAGTTAATGGCAAATTTGGAGTTAATGGCATCTGAGTAGTGGAATTCAGCCTCTTGGCACTGGCTATTTTCCAAAGTCCAGTCTCATAGACTGACCTTGGTGGTCCTACAGCGGACTGCTCTGACCCTGAGAAACTCTGTGCAACCATAGTAACCAGACAGCAGGCTCTGTGTAACCTTGAGTGAGCCCTCTTATGTTTTGGCTAAGTAAAATTGTCTGTGTGAGAAACTGCTTGTACTTTTTTGCCTACTTAAGTGTTAACCTGACACCCATTAAATTGAAATTTGATTAACATGTAGACTTGGTGTCCGTCTCTGTGTCACACTGTCTCTCTCTCTCTCCCCAGCTCTCAGGTGGTGTTTAGGTGTCACTGCTGGCTGGTGACATCCAGCCTTTTTAAATGAAGAACAATATATTTTATAGTTTTGTTTTATATGATATATTGTAATAACTGTAGTTTTTGTTTAATTGGCTCAAACAGCATAGCTTGGCTTTACTTTATAAAATTAATAAAACAAATACCAAGGTCATTTGACTTCCCCAAAGGGTTGAGAAACTGTTTTAAGTTTTTTGTTAGACTGTCCAAGGGTTATTATTTTAAAATACCTGATAAATTTTAAAATGTTTTATAGAATTTAACTCTGATGGTCCAGGACCAGACTCAGAGGTGTTGAGTCAAACTGTCTCATGTCTAAAAATATTAATATCGTCAGTCAGATTTTAAAATATCGCCAGTTTGTCTACGAATAAACACATACACACATAGAAACATAGAAATCCGACATTGTCACCTTGGAGTAACCAGAATACTCAAATACCAGGACTTGACCAGCCCCTACCGGACACAAGTTTCACAGATTCCAGAAGGAATGGACCTCCTTATGGGTCCCCTCCACACACATAGATACCAGAAGGAGCAGAGCCCCCATGGCCCTCTCCACAGCCTCCAGATGGAGAGCAGGCTCCAGCAGCCCTCTTATCACACAGAATAGGGTCCCAGTGACCCTCTCTCCTGGCCCCAAAAGAAGTAGAGCCTTTATGGGTCTCTTCCCTGGGAAATGGAGCGTCCTCCATATTCCCTCGACCAGACTGAAAACTCTCCAAGTTTCCCCAGACCTCGAGAGCAAACTGGAAACCAGAAACCAAAATAGACAGCTGGCAGACAAAAACAAAAAACAGAGACAAAGACAAGAATAACCGCGGTACCTGCTTTTTAAACATTTAAATATTTTTTTAAAAACCTGTTTTTATAATATTAAAACAAAGCATCCTCTTTAGGAGTGAAATAAAAAAGCACATTTATAATTTTAAAAGTCAAAACCAGACTTTAAAATTTACCAGTGCAAACAATCCAATTTTATTATTATTATTTATTATTACCTTTACCATTATTACTATTATTATTATTGTTTTTTTAATTTTAATTTCTCTAATTCCCTTAATAACTGAACTTGTTCCCTTTCGAATTGGACTTTCTCTTGGAGAACAGTAATATCTTCCTGCAGTGATCCTGTATCTCTTGCACATGTGGCAGGAAAAGCCACGGGGGCAGGGGGCAGGGGGCAGGGGGCAGGGGGCAGGGGGCAGGGGGCAGGGGCAGCCAGTCTGAATTATGAGACTTGGCAGTTTCTTCCTTTGACTCCGTTTCATCCTCACTATCTAGCTTTTAAATTATTTTCTGCTCTCAAATTACACAAACCTGTTTAGCTTCTTTATGAACATTTGAATAACTTTAGAAGTACTTTTTTTTTTTTTCTGCCTGTTTGGCTGCTCTAATTTCTCCAAGCAACTCTTTAACTTGTGAGATCAAATTTTTCATTTTATCACTCTCATGCCTAGGATCCAGCATGTCTCTAATTAGAGTCCACAGAAAAAGTTATAGCAGGTACCTTCTCAGGACCATTATTCGCGTAATATTCTTGCAATCTTTTCCCTACCCTCTCCCAGGTTTTCCAGATTTATGTACCTTCAACTAGGAAACAGTGACAAACTTCATTTACAAACTAAAGGGGATAAGGGCGTTTCTCCCAATTCCTCGCGTTTATTAGCATTGACTTTAAAATCCTCATAAATAACTCCCTGCTACTGCTCTGCCCCATGATTGCGCTGCCTGCCTACCTTGTCTTCCTCTGTGTGATGGGCGGTCGTCACGAAGCACTTTTTTTTTTACTTAGGCATCCAGAGCTCCAAAAACCAGCGTTTCTCACTTTTGTCCCTCGTTTTCAAGGTCCCTTGTTCGGGCACCAACTGACCCGTCCCGCGGGCTAGTCGAACAGGGTCCACCTGAAAGAGGGAGTGGAAATTGGGGGACAGAGACGAGAAGAATGGAGACAAGACAGATTCCTGATCAAGTCTCAGTTTACTGAATGTGCAAACAACCCTTATAAAGCAAAGGGTACAAGCAAATTTTTTTCACAGTAGCAACACATCTGTGCCACCTGGCAAGGCATGCAGGAATTCACTCAAGGTTACACAAAGTTTGCTTTCTGGTTCTCAAGGTTGCAGGGAGCTTGCTATCTACTTCTCAGACTCAGAGCACCCTGCCTGCAGAGACCACCAAGGACAGTCTCTGAGAAATGGAACTATGGATAAGACCCGCATCTGCCAAGGCCAGGAGGCAGAATTCCAATTACCAGACTCCTTCAAAAATCCCAAAATATTTCTTTTTGCTATCCATTCAGCATTATTCTGGTATGTCTCTTTCCCTTTGACAATCGTGTGCTTTGGAAAATCAAAGGTTTTTGATAACCTCATTACAATATAATTGCAGAGAAGGCAAGCTCAGTAAATATGAAGGTCATGAGAAATTTGGACTCTTGTCGATCCTTCCTCAGCATGAAAATCATTAAATGCTTCTTCATACAATGGTACATTACAAAAATGTTGAAGTAATTCAATTAATATTTTAAGGCCTAATGTCTGTAAGATATCTTTAAAAAAGTAAAAGACATGGCTCCACTCTCAGGGAAAGAAACAGCCAGCAAATAAAGCAATAAAAGGGAAATATTACTGGGTCTAATATTGTGAGTATTAGAAGTATTGCGAGTTCTGTTTTGAAAGGAGTGTAATCACTTTGGTTGGGATAATCAGACTAAGTATCTTGGAACTATGTTACGAAGTGGGCAATGAAGGAAGGCGCAGTGCTTAAGACACAACTTTAGTCAACTCAGGACTTTAATGCAGTTAAACAGACTTTAAACAAGTCCCTTACTAGCTTATAAATAAATACAACCACGAAATATTTTTGGCTCCATCTAAATGAGCTAGAGTTAGTTGATTTCATCAATGAACTGGGGTCAGTTAACATTTATGTGGTTCTGTATCCTCTCTTCATTCCTTTCATAAACCACAAGAGCAAGTGACCTTTACAGATGCTTAAAATTTGTTTGCCAAGAGTGTTTTCAGTAGTTCCTTCTAACTTTGTGGTAGAAATGAGTAAATTTAATTGAGACTTAAGTATGTCCACTTATTTCTATGAATCATCCACCCCTAGCTCCTGGCTTTGTTGGCTCTTATTCTGCTTTGGTGCTCAAAGGAACCTTGAGTTGTGCTGGACAGAAAAAGTCACACATAAACAAAAAGAGATAAATGTAGACTCCTAACCTATGTTTCTTTGGATTTGTACCTGATTCTCTTTTACCCCCTCTTTCCTCCTCTTTCTTCCTTTCTTGTACTCTCCTTTTTTTCCACTCTCTCTTTGTTTCATAGTGTATGTATGTTTGTGTGGCTGTGTACATGTGTACCCATTAAGTATGTTCCTCTGTGTAGAGACCAGAGGTCAATGTTGATTGCTTTCCTTGATTGCACTCTACTGTTTTTGCAACTGTGTCTCTCACCAAACACAGGGCTCATCAACTTGGTGAGGCTGGCTGACTCTGCGGAGCCACCTGGGGTTGGGGATTTAGCTCAGTGGTAGAGCGCTTGCCTAGCAAGCGCAAGGCCCTGGGTTCGGTCCTCAGCTCTGGAAAAAAAAAAAAAAGACAAAATAACAAAAAGACCAAAAAAAAAAAAAAAAAAACAAAAACAAACAAACAAAAAAAAAAACAACAAGGTAACTAGCATATACTGGGATGTTTTAAGCAAGATGTCTAGGTCCTAGCTCCATCTGTCGAGCCCAGTCTAAAATGGTATGGAGTAAGACATCTCAGGGCTGACTGTGCTCTGCTTTCCCTTGCTCCTGTGAACACGCTAGCTAGGAGGAATGTTGCCTGGCTCCAGCCACAGCCCAGTCTTACACAATCCTTGACAGACATCTCAAATGAAAGAAATTGAGGCAGAAGGTTGGGGCGGTGCATAGAGCTCAGACGTCAGTCACTCTTCCCTCAGGGCTCAATGCCTAAGGAAGTCTGGAGAAAACAATGTCCTGTGCCAACCATTTTCTTCCTGTGCCCTGTCCTGTGAGCATTTAAATTGGCTTGAATTTTGTTAATCTTTAGCCACGTCTTTTTCTTGCATGATCTGTAATGGTCACTGTACAAGAATCAGGAGCAAGGGGAGAACAACTCCTGACCCTGTCCTCAGTATGCATATCTAGGGAAGCTCTGAGATCCTGATACCGGTAATGCATGCATGCACAGGGTAGCAGAGGGAGAGAGGACAGTTTTTGCTTCTGCATATAGGTGAGCCCCTGGCATACATCACTCCTGCACCTGGCTGGATTATACAGTGCTATCAAGACTGAATGTAAACCTCACAAAGAGGGTGGTGCCATGACTTCTGCCTCTGCCTTTTCTTGTGAAGCACCACTACCTGCATTAGTGTCTAGGGGAAAGTTGGGTGAAGCCCTCATTTCTCCAGGAGTGACCAATACCAGAGGCCCATTCAAACAACACAGCCAATCTCAATAGTGTCCCAAGATTCAATAGGGGCAGAATTCTCACTGTTGGGTTAACCATACAGGACTCACATTCTTCTACCTACACCACACCTGTCTGGACTGTTTCTGCATACACCCACTGCCTGAACTCTTGCATAGAGATAGTGAGTTTATATAACCCCCATACAGTATGGACTGTGTACCACAATTCACTAGTCAGCGATGAAGAGGCTGTATGTAAAGATGACATGATAGTACCCAGTTAGAAGTAAACGTTGCATAATAGACTGCTATTCCCAGGTGGGAATTTACTGAGCTGCTTACTAAGACCATCTCCTAAAAGTGATCTGTTTCACCAGATTGATTCAGAAGTACAAGAAATCTGAAAAAAGTAGGACACTTCTCATAACTGAATATCTAAATATCTAACCCACCTCACCCCCATTTCGAACATTGATTCTCTTGCTGGCCCACTGTTGTTTTGGAAGGATATTGGATGTTAGGTGGTTAGGTCTGGCTGGTAAAAGTAAATTTTTAGGGATGAGCTTCTGTAGGCTGTAGTGTGGACCTGGTTCTGGCTGCTCACTGCTTGCTTTGCCGTGCCATATGCAGTGACACTGATCTGGCTAACGCTGCTGTCTTTCTCACCACGATGGAATGCAACCCTGGGGCATGAGGAAAAGTAAGTCTCCTTTCTGCTGTTTCTGTCACTTATTTTGGCCACTGTCAAGTGAAGATAATTAGTACGGAAAATTGGTAACAGACAAGAGAGGTCATTGCTATGATTAAAACTAACAATTTGTTTTTTAGGCATTTGGAGTTGGACCATGAGAGGAGATAAAAAGGTCTTAAGAGGAGAGAACAAAAGAAAAATATAAAACAAAATGCACATGGCTAGGTGGTATTAAGCTTCTAGATGCCTTGTATTATGTCCATGGGTTTTAGGTTGTGAAGTTGTGGGCTTGAGGCATAGGAAGGAATGTGTAAATTCCTAAAATGCTTCTTTGTGTTTTACTTAACGGTTATGAAGTAGAATTAGCTTCTAGAAGTGTCAACAATCTTGTTGGAAACTTTATATTATGAAATACGTACTTTTTAAACACAAACAAATAGAAGTGCCATCAACAAGTGAATGATTTGCTTTCTTTTATGGAGAAGAGAAAATGATCATTCTCTCTATGTGTATACCAAATGGACAGAAAATATAAGAGTGCATTTATGATTATTGGCAAAAAGAAGAATGGACAATCAATTTGTCTAACTCATCATTTGAACTTTTACTTTCATTTCTTCTGAGCTTTTAGTGAGAATACACTTCCAGAACCTTGGCAGGAGCAAAGTAGAGGTAGGAGGGTTACACAGAGGGAAGAAAAAAAAAAACCCTGAAGACAGAGAATCCCTTCATTGTTCACTCCCTGTGGCCTTGGCTCCCCCTCCTTATTGTCTTATTCTAGACAATAGACAGTAGGCTGTGCCACCTTATTTCAGGCTGTATCCTATTTCAACAATTGTGCCAACAGGTTGCCTGGCTTCTCTGTTCTTTTCTGAAGCAATATTGATTAATTTTTGGAGCTTGGTAATTGCCTGGAAAAAAAACTCTTCAAAGTATTAAGGGATTTAAAAGCATAGTATTTATTATTATTATTATTATTATTATTATATTATAAAATTTAGCAGTATGCATACTATAAGGGGTTTCTTGATAAATCCTCCTGATAAAGCTACATGGAGAATCATTTCTTCTTCAAAGTTTCCACAAACACTTAAACTAAATTTTTACATTAAGTGGACCCAATCAGCAAAGGCAAAAATCTAGTGCCCTCTGGTAGCAAACTTTAGAAAATCAGATTTTTGAAATGTTTTGAAATCTCTGAGACTATTTTTAAAAAATGAAAATTGAACTCTCATAATATTGTCCATTTAAATTTTATTCATCTCTTGTTATAATACAGTTCTAAGGATGCCAGAAACATTGGTATATTTAATTAACATTGAATGTATAGATATGCTATCATTTTCCACCGAGGACAGTAATCCACAGAGAGTAAAGAGGTCTATGGAGGTGCCACACCTAGATGGTGGAGTCAGTGTTGGTATCTAGGCAGCAGCTTCTAGGACTATAGTATACAAAGCCTCCAACAAGCCATCTTTACAGGCGATGAAACTGAGATCCAAAGACATGACATGACTTGCCAAGATCACATGCGTGGTGAGTGGTAGAGTTAGGTTTTGACTTCCAGTTTCTTGGGCTTCTAGACAACACTTTTGTTTTTATTATTTCAAGCGGACCTACAGGTAAACATTAAAGAACTGGCATCACTTATTTCAAAGAACGGCTGAAAAGCTGCTTGTGTTTGTTTTATCTTGGCAGACAAATGTTTACTTTCTCATTTCCTAATGAATGAGTGCAGCACCAGCATTTCCTGATGGTGTTTCTTGGTTTAACCCTCTCATTAGTTTTCACCATGTCTCTGCCCCGACTGCTTTACCCCAACAGATGGGTTGGGGGCCAAGGCTGACACCTTAACACAAAAATAAACTATTGAGTCCATTTGATGCTTTGCTGGTGAAGGTCTCCTTTGTCTTATGTGGAATGCTAGTGGGGCAGAGGAGTCCAGTGCTGTGAGCTTTCTCATGTGACCTCAAGGTAAGCCTTATGACTGTGGTTGTTGGTAGAGTTCAGCTTGTACTATAGAGACCATCTAAAGAAAAACTAACCATAGTTACTAAAAAATCATGTCTCATGTTGGCCTCTTGATAAATACAAAGATGATATAATAGAAAACATAAGTAGTTAAATGAGCAAAACAGGATTCCCAACTGGGGTTCTGATTGTAAGGATAAGTTCTTACGAGTTATAGGAGTATTTAAAGATGAAAAGACTTCAGCACTATTTGTGACACAGTAGGTCCCGAGTGCTTGGTTTGCTGCTTCTCTTTCCTTCCCTTCTCCATGGATGTAAACAGTGACCACAACATCCAAGAAATGTACTGGCTGACCAACCATTGAGAAAACATTTTAGGTGACTCCTGTGTGCCTGGTTAAACTGGGCTCCAACCACAGTTGTTTCCAATCAGAAACGACCTTAACAAATAGACTTTAAGGGCAGTGGATGCTACAAGTATGGCAGGGCACTTGCTTAGCGCATACAGGACTGTGTTCCATCTCCAGCACCACACAAAATATACGATTAAAGCTATTGACACAATAGCTACTAACCACTTTAAAGTATGCAGTTCAGCAGCATAGAACATACAGAGTTGTGAAACGATTGCAACACCTTCTTGCAGCACATTTTTGCTTTTAAACAGTGACTTTGTCACCATTAAAAACTTCCTCATCATTCAACATCCTTAGCCATCAGAGAAATGCAAATCAAAATGACTTTGTGAGTCCATCTCACACTTGTCAGAATGGCTAAGATCAAAAACTCAAGTGACAGCACATGCTGGAGAGGATGTGGAGCAAGGGGAACCCTCCTCCACTGCTGGTGGGAGTGTGAACTTGTACAGCCACTTTGCAAATCAATATGGTGGTTTCTCAGAAAATTGGAAATTGATCTGCCTCAAGAAGAAGCTATACCACTCTGGGTACATTCCCAAAGGATGCTCCATCCTACCACAAGGATAGTCGCTCAACTATGTTCACAGCAACTTTATTCATAATAGCCAGAAACTGGAAACAACCTAGATGTCCTTTAACCAAAGAATGGGTAAAGAAAATGTGGTACATTTATACAATGGACTATTACAGAGCTGCTAAAAACAGTGATGTCATGAAATTCTCAGGCCAATAGATGGAATTAGAAAAGATTACCCTGAGTGAGGTAACCCAGACCCAGAAAGACAACCATAGTATGTACTCATTCATTAGAGCATATTAGCTGTAAAGTAAAAGACAATCACACTACAGTTCACAGACCCAGAGAAGCTCCGTAACAAGGAGGGCTTAAGAGGAACACTAGGATTTCCATGGGAAGAGAAAATAGATTAGATTTTGAAGCTGGACTGTGGGCAGATGGGGTTGGAAACAGGAGGGATCAGATGGTGGAGGGGGAAGGAGGGAGAAAATACTGGAAGAAATGATTGGAATTGGGGAGCATTTCGGGGGTGAAGCAGAAAACCAGTGCAAAGGAAACTCCATGGAATCTACGGGAGTAATCACGGCAAAGATTCCTAGTAATAGGGTACACAGAGCTTAAACTGGCTATCTTCTGTAACCAGGCAAGGCTTCAAGTAGAGGCATCGGGACACCAACCCATCCCCCAAACCTTCAACCTACAAATTGTCCTGCTTGCAGGGTGTGCTGAGATGGAGTCTAGCAGAAGCATCACCAAAGAGACCAGAGAGACTTCATCCAGCATCTGATGGGAGCAGAGGCAGAGTCCCACAGCCAAATATTAGATAGAGCTAGGAGAATTCTTTAGAGAAGGGGGAGGGATGATTGTTGGAGCCATAAGAATCAAAGACATCACAAGAACAGGTCAACTGAACGGGACTCATGGGAACTTGCAGAGACCAGGGAATCTGCATGGGTCTGACCTAGTCCTCTGCAGATACATTATGGCTGAGTAGCTTGGTGTTCTCGTGGAGCTCCCAACAGTGGGAGTGGAGGCTATCACTGACTCTTTTGCCTACTTGTGGGACCCTTTTCCTTCTATTGTGTTACCTTGTCCAGCCTTGATGTGACGGCATGTGCCTGGTCCTATTATAGCTTGTTAAGCTGTGTTTAATTGATGTCTCTGGGATGCTTGCTCTTCTCTGAGGGGCCCAGGAAGGAGCGTGGATCTGGAGGAGAGGAGAGGCATGCACAGAGGTTAGGGGGGTCTGGCTGTGGGGAGGGGAGGAGAAACTGTGGTTGGGATTTAATATGTGAGAGAATAAAAAAATAAAAAGAATATTTGAAGAAATATGAAAAACAAAAAACCGAGTAAACCAGCCAAACAAACAGACACTTTGTAGCTATTTGACAGTTCCTCATCATTCAGCTTCTTCTAGTGCCTGGTAATCCTTTCTGTCTCCATGAGTTAGCCTATGTTCTAGATTTCTCTAGTAAGTGGAGACACAGTCATTGTTCTTTTCTGTCTGGCTTACTCCACCCTGGATACTGTTGTTCTTTTCTGTCTGGCTTACTCCACCCTGGATACTGTTCTCAAGTTTCATCTGTGTTACAGCAAGCATTGGAATGTCTCCTTTTCATAGTCAATATTCCACTGCATATGAGCATTTCATCTGTCCACCAGACCTGTGAGGATGCTTGGGTTCTTTCTGTCGTTCATATGCACAGACATACTAAACTAAAGCTGTTACAAATGTGTATGTATGGATACTTGAGTTCTTGATTTCAGTTTTTTGGGGTGTCTATGGAAGTAGAATAGCTGGGTTCATATGGTAATTCTGTTTCAAGTTTTGGGGAAATATTGAATGGTTTCTATACTAGCTGTACCATTTCATATTCTTTGGAAATGAAAATCACTTATAATTTCTGTACATCCTCATCAGCACTTCTTTAAAAAGCTTTCTCTTAGTAATAGTTACTACTGGATATGAAATATCCAGGAGTTACATATGGATATGAAACAGTTTTGATTTATACTTTCCTTGTGATGACTTGTGACTTTGGCATCTTCTCACATGCTAACTTCCATTCCTATATCTTCTTGGAGAAATGTTTACCAAAGTTATTTGCATGCCCCATTATTTGTGTGTGTGTATGCATGTGTGTGTGTAGGTGTACATGTGTGTGTGTGAGCATGTTTCTTAGGCACCATCCGCTTTGGTGGATGCTTTGAGACAGAAACTCACCAAGTAGGCTAGGCTAGATTGGCCAAGGGCTCCAGGGATACAGAAGTCTCTGCCTCTCCAGTGTCAGGGGTTCAAGGGTGGTCACCATGTCAACTTCTTTGCATGGGTTCTTGGGAGGAGATGCGGGTGCTCATGCAGAGCAACCATTTTGCCAACTGTTCTAGCTCCCTTTTTATTGTAGATCTTTTATATTTTGCAATGTATTCTTCTATTCTTTCTGGAATGTAGACAGACACTTAATTTTGATGTATGAACTTTGAATTAAAAAATTGTAGTTAGGGCCTACAGGTCTCTGCGTGCTCTTCCGACCATTCATACACCTAGTCTGTGGGTCTTCGGAGCCTGAATTCCATGGAGAGTCAGGTCAGAAGGGAGACTGTGCTACTAAGATGAATCTCATGAGACTTTTGATGAAACTGAGTCACGAGACTGTAACCATTGAATTGAAGAATGGAACACAAGTCCATGGTACAATCACAAATGCAGATGTCAACATGAATATGCACCTTCCAAATTCTATTTGAGATCACTTCCCAGGGAAACTATGTACTCAAGTATTTGCTTCTGTTTCAAACAGAACCCAAATCTGAGGCAAGTTTTATATGCTTAAGTGTTTGCGTGTTATAGCCTTTCCCATCCTTTTGTTTCTGACTTCTATGTTCCCTTTATTTTAAACATTTCTCTAATAAACAATGGATATTATATGTTATGTTCTCCAATAACACACTCATTTGTTTTTAAAATTTCATTTCCATTGATGTAATTAAGTAATTATGGACATATTTGGGTTTTTAAGTTTTTCTCTTTATTCTTATCTTTTTTTTTTTTTTTTTTTTTTGAGACAGTGTCTTATAGTCCATGCTGATCCAGGTTTACGATGTAACCAAGAAGAACCTTGAACTCCTGATCCTTCTATATCTTCACCTCTTGCCCTCAATGCTCTCCAGGTGGATCTCACTGGCCTGGTTCTACGCTTACGTCTTTACTTTCTGTTGCTTCTAACAGTGTGTTTTAAATTCACTTGAGTTTTCTATTATTCAATTTCCCTTGTTTGATATTGACATTTCTTCTAACAATTTCAGTGATTAGAGCTTACATGTCCGCCTTCGCCAGACTGAAGTCAACTTGATTAGTTAAAGCTATGACTCATTGTTCATCGTGACATTCACCACGGTGTGGGTTTCATTCCTGTAAGGAAATCACGTCAGGTCTTTCTTGGGTTTTGGCACTTTTTAATTTTACTTGGGACATAGATGACCAGCAATCCTATGAGATTCTTCAAAGCAGGAAGGAGACTAGCACACAGAGAAAGCACCATCATGGAACTAAAATAACTATTTTTGGTATGTAGGGTTTTGGTTACCTTACCTTTTCCTTTGCTCCAGTTATTTTCTTTGTAGAATATCAGTCTGATTGGTTACCACTGGCCTTCCTGTGACCTTTCTTCTGTCTCCACCATTCCTGCCCTATTGCCTGTTTGTGTTATTATTTCCATGGCATCTGGCAGGGACGCCATAAGAAAGTACCACAGAGCCAGTCATTTAAAGTAGCAGTTCTCAACCTGTGGGTTGACTGACCCTTTCAATGGGGTCACATATCAGATATTTACATTACAGTTTATAACAGTAGTGAGTTTACAGTCATGAAGTCACAACAAAAATAATTTTATAGTTGGGGTTCATCACTACCCGAGTAACTGTATTAAAGAGTGACAGCATTAGGAAGGTTGAGAACTATTGCTTTAGAGCATTAGGAGGTAGTGAGATCATAGTAACACACCTATATCAGAATTGTGGCCTAGGAGTTCAAAGCCACTCTGGGCAACACAATGAAACCTCATCAGTATAAACTAATAAAATAAAACTGTCCTAAGTTGAAATGAATAAGAATATTATTTAAATTAGTAGATTGTGGGCACTTAACAAACTATAATTTGTTTTTCTGTCACCCTCTCATGGTTGCTCTGTAGTAAAATTAAGCTGATTTATCTTTGAGGTCTTTCCGCTTCTATATTCTGAAGTCCCTTTGGGCAACTTCTTTTTCTCATTTTGCCTGTCCATCGCTCTTATCCCTTTTCTCTTCAGTCCAGTTCTCACCCCTACCCCCTTCTAGATCTTTTATTGCTACTTTTATTCCTTGGACTCTAAGGCTTAGACACTCACCCTGGTTTGCCCAGGAGCTGTCCTCATTTACACCCATTGTTCCAGGGTAATTATCAGTAATGTTTCCTTCCATTCTCACAGTCTTCTGGTTTGGGTGATGAGTCATATGACCACTTGACTTAGAAAGCTCTCTCCAGTCATCTACAAAGAGTTGTGTCTTATTTTAATTGCTTTTGGAGTTTGTCTCCCTAGCAAGATTTAGGGCCGTCAATGGGAATGATGTTCTTGTTGTTGCTACCTTAAAGCCTAGTGCACATTCAGGTTCACCCACCTCTGTCATCACATGACCTATGAAGTACCATCTTATGCTTTAATTGCTTTTGGGGTTTGTCTTCCTGGCAGGAGTTAGTGCAACCACAGGGATTTCTTTCCCCTTGTAGTCACTTGGAAATGTTTGCTGGATCTGCGAATGCTTTGAAATGTTAATTCTCTACCTAGCAGGTGTTTGTCAGCAGTACACTGCACAGCATTTCAGGACAGTTTGAAATGAGCCAGACAGTAACCCTGCTCTCGCTTGCCTTGCTTTATTTGTGGTCCTTACCTCTGAGATCTTCACTTTAGCTCCAGATCAGTGACTCATTTCTACCTCTTGCCTCACCCATAGCTTTGACAGCTGGAGGTATCCTGTTCCGTACCCCAGTGGGTGCTGTGGTGACCTGCTTTTCGCTGTGGGTGCTGGCTTTGGGCATGTGTGTCTCCCTGATTAACATCCCACCTTCTGCCCTAGCTCCTGAAGCTTTCTCTGTACCTTCCGATCGAGATGTACTTTATCTGCCATCTTGTTTTTACTTCTGAGGCCACACCCTCTGGTGGTTGCTTCATCCTGTGTCTGTCTAAATGAAATGAAGCAGATAATGAAGTCAGCGATGGGTTTAATTTAGTAAAAGGGTAATTTCTTCCTGTTGGCTGCTAAATCTATTTATTCAGCTTTCACTACCACAAACCTACAGAGTATAAGCAATACTGTCTTCAGAAGGTTCTTTAGAGGCCATGGAGGTGCCTGCCAAAGTCAGCTTTCATGGGAACGTGCTGTAAGTACATCCACAGCTGAAAAGCCTTATTCACTTGCCAGACACTTTCTTCCAAGCCTCTGCTAGTAGTGACTGGGAGGGACAGTAGAGCCAGGTGGCTTCCTCTGGATTGGGTCTCTTTTAATGGCTAATCCTTATTATGTACCCACAGAAGGCCTGGCACAGAACTTAAGCTATGCTTCAGCCAGAATTCCCTACCAGCCAGTCCTTTTCGGTCCTTTCCCCAGTGTCCAACTGGCACCATGGTTGGAGGTCTCCCTTTTTATGCCAGCTGCCACTATCCTTAATCTTTTACAGCCATTTCTCCCAAGAAGCTCTCGGTGGATGGAGAGCTGAGCTGACACAAGGTCCCAGTACAGCATTGTTGGTGAAGCGCATGCGCGCGCACACACACACACACACACACACACACACACACACACACACACGGACACAGAACCGTGTCCTTTTCATTCTTTCCTTTTCTAGAGCCAAACTGTAAGATTAAATTATAAAGAAGCCATGCAAATTTCGACTTAAAAAATGTCTGTTTTGTATTTCCTACTGGATGCCATTTCCACAAGGCATCAAGTGTCGCCACCAACACAATTCTTTGGTTAGTTATCTGCACACAGTGGTGAATATCAGCACTTAGGGAAATAAGAAAACAATAGTTCTAAAGTAGGAGTGATAGTAATTTATTGAAGGCTTTCACTGTTCCTAGCTTTAAGTACTTGGTGTATATTTTTCCTAGTCCTCATAACATCCCTGTAAAGAAGGTATTGCCACTCTCATTTTATAGACGAGAAAAGTAAAAAACAAGAAGTTACAAAAATTGCTCAAGGTTCCCCTGGGGCCAGTGAGAAGACATACAAAGCCTTGAATTCATGGGATTCTAGTGTTCTTGTGTTTCCTGTGAAACCACGTTTAACTGAAGGAAGATTTTGGAATCAGGCCAGACTGTAACCTGCCTGGAAAGTTTTAAAAAAACATTCCTGATCATGGGCTGGAGAGTCTACAGGCTAGATCAGATCACAGCCTGTCATAACTCATGAGTTCTAAGCATTAACAAATTATTTATTTTATTTTATGTATATGAGAATGTACTGAGTGTATGAACTTGCACAAACCTGCAAGTGTCCAAAGAGGCTATCAGATCCTTTGAAGTTGGAGCTATATGCCTTTGTTTACTACCATGTAGGAACTAAACTAAGAGCCACTGCAAGAGCACTTGGCACTTTGAACTGCTGAGCCATCTCTTCAGCCCTGAGTTTTAAACATTTTTTAAAGCATTGCAAGACATTTCTGAAAAAGAAAGCTGATAGCTCTAAGATAAGTCCTCTTATTAGGTCCTGTGGTCTAAGGTTATAGAGCAGACACCAACACAGAAAGAAGCCAGGCACAGGAAATCATAGTTTGTCATTACTGAATTTGTTTAAAGTGTTCAGAATAGGCAAGCCCATAGGGAAAGCGGGTACCAGCAGTTCTTAGTGGCTAGACTACTAAGGAATGTGAAGTGAGTGCTAATATGAGTTTATTACCTGGGTGACCAACAATTCTGAAATCAAATAGAAATAATGGTGCCTTTGACTACACTGAACATATGCAATGTATGGACACTCTAAAAACATAAAGTTTATGATACAGGGATCATATCAATAAAATGATAGATGAGAATCGAAAATATGTATATAGCTTAGTAGCTTTCAAGATTTCTCATTAAAGACTAAAAACTATTAGCTTAGATGAAACCTCTCTTATTATAGACTTTTAATGTTTAAATTATAATTCAGCACTAGTTTCTCACCTTGTCTTCTAAGAGGCCAAATGGCTTTCATATGTTTTTAAAGGTTCCATAGCAATCCATTTGGATGTGGGTGTATAAGCCCAGAGGTAATCAAGTTCTCAACTCTGGCTGGACTTGTTTTTATAGCTAATTAGTAGACTTTTGATGATGTCACAATGGCTACACAGACATGATGACCCAGACAGCACTGTGTTCTTAGAGTTTGAGCAATTTCTGTCTCCAGTTACCGGGCATGGACATGGAAGAAGACACTGCAGGGAGCTCAGCGGTAGTGCTGAGCGGAGGAGGGCTCTGTCGGCTCCCAAGTATGGGCATCTATTCATGGTGGAGAGCAGAAGGGCGCTGATTCTCTCTGTGTTTCCTCACTCATCCAGTCACTTCTATAAACCAGCCTCCTGACCAGAAGGCCCTCTGCTCTCGTTCCACCCCAGCTGAGGCAGCTAGTTGCTGCTGGGCTCTGGTATGAGATGGTATACTATTTGTGATTCTGTCTTCATAACTAGAATGGGGCTAACGACAGTGAGTCCAGATGTGCTGATGTGGAAAGGGTTTGACGGGACCGTGAATCACTATTTCCAGGACCAGGCTGAGGGAGGAACACAAGCAGTAAGGATGGGGCTTGGACGGACTCCAGACCTCTCAATTCCTGGTGGAGGATTCTTTCCACTTTGATTTTCCATAAGCAGCTACACAATCAATCCCTGGTGGATTTGTAACTCCCAGTTCTGTGTTTTGTGAGTCCAGAAACTTCTCTTTTGTTTTAGCCTAGCTGCATTTTCTTTTGGAGACTCTTGTCTAGCCAACTTTTTGAGGAGTGGGAAATAGTGATTATCTGACAGTTTTTAGTGGCAGTGATCCTCAAAATGAAATTAGTTTTCCTTCTAGTGTACTTAACATTTTTTTTTTAAGTAGTGTGTTCTAAGTATCATGGTGATGTTTGGGGGATAAAAGATGAACAAGTCTGGAAGATCTTACAGTCTCAAAGATGAGACAGATGACAGCACAGGATGCTGGCTCTAATGGCAGAACATTCCTAGTACTGAGCAAGAGAGTGGGGTAGCATCAGGGTATTGGGGCAAGGAAGAGATCAAGGGCAGCTTCACTGAGGGGATGAGCTCTAAGCTGTGACAGGAAGAAAAAAAAATAGCAACTGGAGTAAAAAATTACCGATCTGTTGTTACTCCATGCTTATACTCAGGCATGTATTTCCCAGGTTAGCATCGAGATACTGCACCACAGCGCTTCCGAACAATGATAGGCCGGTACTGACTGGGGCTTGGGCTTCGGGCTGAAATCTGACCAGGAAAGCGTAGGACTTAACTCAGATACTGTTGAGGCAACATGACTCTGTTGAGAGGTAAATGCGAAGAACTGCTGCACTTAGGGACAGAGAAAAGATGGTTGTGGCTTTAAAGGCAGTCCAACATTATTATTATTATTTTATTAATTATTATTATTATTTTTACAAAGCACAACAATATTACTGATAGGAGTTTAAAATGGCTTAATTTTGTTATTTGACAATGTCACACGTGTATTTAATATATAATGATTACTCTTCTCCCTCTCTTAAACACTTTCGAATTACTATCAACTTCTACCTCCCTTCTTCCTATCCCCTCCTACTTTTTCTTGTCTTTACCCCCTTCTTTCTGACTCATCCCCGGTCCCCTTCTTTCTGTCCCCACTTCTTCCTACCTCTGCTCCCACTCTCCATACCAATACCCTTTCCAGATTAATGATCTTTTGCTTCGGTTTTGTGTCTCAGTTAGTTTAACCCGGGCTGTCTGTGAGCACTGGATTGACACCAGGTGGGGTCCTCAGTGAGTGCACAAGCGAAGGCAGAGATTTGCCCCTCTCCCTGAAAGTGTCAGTGGCAAACAGTTCAACAGTGAGGGGCAGAGACCCCTGAGCCCCTTGTACACCCAGGCCTGACTTCTGAGGGTCCCATTCGTGTGCAGACCCAGTGGGTGTATGCGTAGCTGCTCTAATCCGTGATTATGACTGCTTTTTCTTGCCCAGATACCGACATTTCACATTTTTTCTGCCTATCTCCGAGCTCTTGCATTCTTTCAGACCCCTCTCCCACAATACAGTGTTCCCTGAGCCTCAGAGGGGATGCTATTCCTGTCATCTAGTGCATCCACGAGTCTACATTCACCGCTGTTCAGTGGAAAGAAGGGCTTCTTCGATTAAAGCTGAGCATATCTTTTATCTATGAGTATAAACATTATTATTTGTAAGGCAGCTTGACTCTATGTCGATTCAGCTAAACAACAGTATGTAGTTCCCTTCTAGGGCCTATAATCTCTCCTGCCATGAGTTTTTGACCAGGTTTACAGCACCAAGAATGTGTTTACTCCGTGGAGTGGGTCTTACATCCAATTGGAGGGAACATGGAGAACAGTAGTGCCGTAGCACCACTCCATTTTTTTTTCTTTTTTTTTTTGGGTAACAGGGATTCTCTGTGTAACAAGCCTTGGCTGTCCTGGACTCACTTTGTAGATGAGGCTAGTCTCAAACTTGCAGCGATCTGCGTGCCTCTGCCTCCCTGAGTGCTGGGATGTGCCACCATGCCGGCATGAGCACATCTGAGTTGGCAGGTTGGTTCCATAGATCAGAGGGTTCACAGCTGGATAAGACCGTTGATGCTTTTTCTCTTCCAACAGCCTGCACAGCATCTTGTAAAACCCTGAGCTAAGAAAGCTGATGCCAGGGAGCAAGCTTCCCCTGTTAGTTCCATCTTGATTTCTTGCTATGGCGCATCCAAGGCACGTGGTGTCTTTAGCAACAGGGATATTTATCATCTAGTTCTTGTGGACAGTCAAGATGAATGGGAAGAGCCTGCACTGTTTTAGAGGCTCTGGGGTCTCTTTGACAACTCATAAGGGTTTTTTGAGTATCTACTATTGTGTAGTTATGAACATTGTGTTATTTAATTCTCATGATAAAGAAGGTTTTAATAATGAGGTAAAAAACAGGTCATAGAGGTCAACTAATCACCTGCTTCAGGTTAAAGAGCAAAGAAATGACAGATTAGAAGTCAGTAATGACCTACTCAGGGGAGAGAGTTGCTAGCTACATTTTTGTTCTTTGAGGCAGGATCTCTCGTTGAACCTGAAGCTCTCCAATTGGCTAGAATTCCTTGCCAGAAGCCTTTGAGATGCTCCTGTCTCTGCCTCCCACCATCTTCTGGGAGTCCAAACTCATCTCATACTTGCACAGCAAACGGTTTATCCACAGAGAGTTCTCTTTAACCCTGGGTTTTAACTTCCACACAATGCCAGTCTGGGAATAGATTCGGAATACAAACAAGGATTCATCTGACTTTAAAAATATTTCCTTAGAAAGCTGTCTTAGTTTGCTTTCTATTGCTGTGATAAACACCATGACGAAAACAACCTGAGGAAGAGAGGGTTTATTTTGGATTACAGTCCACAGTCCCTCATGAAGAGGTCAGGTTAGGAACTCAAGGCGGGAACTGAAGTAGAGACCATGGAGGAATGCTCCTTACTGGCTTGCTCCTCATGGACTGCTCAGTTTGTTTTCTTACACACTTCAGGATGACCTGCTTATGGATGGCCGTGCCCACAGCAGACTGGACCCTTCCATTTAGTCACCAACCAAGAAAATGCCCCACGGGGTTGCCCACAGTCAAAACTTACAGATGTATCTTCTCAGTTGAGGTTCCTTCTTTTCAGATGACCCTAGTTTGTATTAATTTAACAAAAAACAAACACAAACAAATGAACCAAACCAAACAGCAGGACAAATGCTTAGTCATGAGAACACACAAAGTTCATGGGACTAGACCTGTTAGTGAAAACTTACTGGGGCACTTCATGTGCACAGCATCTGTAAGGAAAGTAGAGAAAAAATGAATCCACACCTTAGAGAATGGCATTGCATTGCACTGGAGAACCGTGGCTCTGAAAGGTCATAGCTGCGTCCACAGTCACATGGCTAGTGAGAGAGGGTCAGAACCTGAGTACAAAATGCTTAACAACTCAAACCAGTGCTCGTTCACAATTCCTTTAGACAAATTTTCTCTTTTGTACCTAAAAGAATCAGCTTTGGTAAGCAAAAACTCAAACAAACAAACAAACAAACAAACAAACACTTTGCACAACTTATAAGCAAGTTTTATTGTGTTTGTTTTCTGACATGAGACCTGTTTTCCCAAGAACCATAATAGTGGTGATGCCAGAGCAAAAGATGACTCGAATCAGAACTGGAGCTATTTTTAAGCTCCTTTCTGTTGCAACCCCTTTATTCTCTTTTCTGTACTTCAATTATGATCTCCAAATTACCTGATATCTTAAAAAGAATAATCTGTTTTGCACCTCATTACTGATACTACGTAAGAGAAATGAGAATTCTGGCGTACAGCCAGCTGCTGGAATCATATAGGTCATCAACCCTTGGCTATATGGCAGAAGCATTTGGTGTGGGTGTGGAATTCATCGACCAGGAACTATCGGGTTTATTGCTGCTGGAAGACTACACTGCAAAATCGATAAAGTTAATGAAATAGTAGAAACTATAGACCTGATAGCAAGAACTGGCAGTACCAAGAAACCATCAAGAAAGGAGACTTGCTGCTAAACCGGGTTCAGAAATTATCTAGAGTAATTAACATGTAAAACCACTTAAAAATGTTTTTCCTTACAGATGTTACTTGAAGCTTCCCTAACTTTCCCCACTGTGTGCCCACTTTAACAGCATCAAATAAATATGCCATTGTTTCTTTTTATTAAAAAAGAAAATCTGTCAAGTTGTCTGTCCCATAGTTGAAAAGCAACATGCCTACAGAATGAGTTTGTTTTCATACAGGAGTTTAAATGCCATGATTGCAAGAGCAGGTGACAATTTGCTTGTCAGCAGTTAATGGTTTATTCCAAAACAGCTAGTGGAGAGCACTCACACTTAAAGAGAATATATGTACCACAACCTTCCCCTAAAATCCTAGGGGACTATGAGGGAGAAGAGGTGGAATGGTTAAAAGAGGCAAGAGCGGTGGAGGACTCCAAGAAAACCCTGTTTCCAGACAAACCAGGGCTGATACACACATGAACCCACAGAGATTGACAGCATGCACTAGAACTCAGCATGGAGGAGGGAAGTGGGCACAGAGTATCATCCCTAACCAAGAAGCTATTTGCAATCGATAGTTGCTGGAAAGGGAAAAAACGGTTTTCTTTAATGGAGTGGTACTGGGTTTATCAACCACACCCCACGAGAGGCTGCATGCTTAGGAATAGTTGGACAACACAAATAATCCATATTTTATTTTTGCCAACCCTGACTCCTGTGTGTGTGCATGCGTGTGTGTGTGTGTGTGAGTGTGTGTGAACATGGTCTTTTTGTGCTCTTTTTGATTTTAGTTTTTAAGAGAGAAAAAGAATGTGAAGTGGAGTGGGTAGGAGGGTTAAAAATAAAAAAAAAAAAGAAAGCATTGATATTGCATCTATTTCCTGACTATGGGGAAAAGAATAAATAACAGCCTTGGTAAAGAAAAAATTAAAAAAATAAAACTAAAGGAGGTAAAGTTAAATGCTGGATTAAGGATCTATAAAAGGAAAGTGGTGTCATGTGATATTCTGGAAGGCTTGTTGGAGCTATTTGATTCATGTGTTTGGCAATAAAATTTATGAGGTCTCATTCCGCAGTCACATGGCAGCACCCTAACTAGGATGTAGCCAGGGTTAGATTCACGACTGGGTGGCCGTGGCTGGAGGGACCTAGAAAGGGCCTCTGAAGAGAAGCTCTACTCTCTCAACACTGCTAGCAGAATCTCATTCTGAGCTGAAAAGTTTTTTAAGTTTCTTTTTAAAAAATGTAAAACTACATGTATTTATTTTTTTATTATTTATGTGTGTATGAATTCACATGTGTGCTATAGTGTGACTGTGAAGACCACAGGAGAGGAGCTGGTTTTCTCTTCCCATCATGCCGGTTCCCTGCGATTAAATTTAGGTCACTGAGGAATTTCCTCAGTAAAAAAAAAATAGTTTTTTTTTTTTTTAGATATTTTATGTTTGTTCTTTAAACATTTCATACACTTATACAATGTATTCTGCTCACAGCTACCCACCTCTCCTTCACTCCAAGTCCTTCCAGTGCCCTCCATCGAAAATCACTTTCCCAATACCACACCTTCCAAGTCCATGTGCTTGAGTTCAGTTAGGGCTGCTCCTATGTGCCTGAGGGTGTGGCCATCTGATGAGGTGTGGGTAACCTACCAGCTACATCAGCCCCAAGAAAGAGTGACTCTCTGTTCTTCAGTTAATGTAGCATAAAGAAATAGTATAAAAATGGATTTTCTATGCTGCAATTTTATTTCTGTATTGTAAGAAACTGTATAAAGGTCTTTCTTCCTTCCTTCCTTCCTTCCTTCCTTCCTTCCTTCCTTCCTTCCTTCCTTCCTTCCTTCCTTTCTTTCTTTCTTTCTTTCTTTCTTTCTTTCTTTCTTTCTTTCTTTCTTTCTTTCTTTCTTTACCAGTTCATCATGTTTAATAATTCTATGGATTTCGGCTGATTAATTTTATTCAGTTTATTTACTGTTTTGTGAGCTGCTAGAGATTGAACCTAGAACCTTGTGTATCCTAGGTGAGTACTCTACCACTGAGCTATATCCCAGCTCATAATGTACCTTAAAACTAGTATATATAAAATTCTTCAATGGGCTCCTTCTTGCTTCTGTGCGGAACTGGCCTGCAGTCCCTTTCTGCTTTTGCTTTCATGGCTTAGCATTTGAATACTGTCTTTTTCGAATCTCTGTTTATTTTTGTAATGTTCTAAAGGCAGCACAGAACTAGATTTGTGGTTTTGTTCCTTACTTTGAGCATCTTCACCCTCATATTTAGTACTTTCAAATTAATTGTGACTCCTGATATATTTGAATTTGTCACTTCCGTCTCCCCCCTCTCTTTCATCAAAGAAGTATCCCTTCTTCCCTCCTTTCCTTTCTTCATCTTTACTCACTGTTTCCATCTCTGTCTCCTGGTTCTTCAGAGGTTATGAGGTATGTGGAAACTTCTTGTTTACTGCTTCTTGGTGAGGGTAGAAGAGTTGGGGGATGTTTATAATTTTGGCCAAAGATTTTCCTTAAGTGATTTCTATGCTGGTGTACGGAGTTTTGCAGTACATCTGTCAGAAGACCTTTGTCATAAAATCTTACAAAATATGCTTACAAAGATTTATGACAACTCTACATCACAGTGGTTCTTCTGCCTGACCCATCACCAAGATTATTTGGAAGGACTATAAGATATACACTCCTGGTTTCCATTTTGCATTTTGCTTCGGATAATTTAAGAGCTGTATCCAGGTTGAAATTTGTTATCTATAACTCTAGTGGATATACTTAACATTTGGACATATGTATTTAAATATGAATGTAGCCTAGAATTTATCAGTATCTGTAGCCTTCGTAGAAGAAGAGGTATATTTTGCTTATCTCTTCCTACATTAGCCTTACAGTGCTGTAATGCTCTAAAGTCCCCAAGCCAGATAAATATCTCGTGTTCATAAACAGGAAGTCACATTTGTGTAACCACAAAAGGTTGTCACTATACTTTCCCACACTACAAGCCCATTATATTATGCCCATGAGGCATAATATGTTTCTACTAATATAATATAGTATAATAATATAATATATAATATAGTATAATATAATATAATATAAATAATATAATCTTTTCTATTGAGGGAAACAGGCATCAAGAAGAGATGGCTGCTATGTCCTATTGCATCTGAATATTCCAAACACCTGTGCTTAAAATGTTCCTTATGGCTCTGCTTCATTTCATTCCACAAGGCGGACACATTTGGGGGACTGTGGAACAAATATCTCCTTTTATCTTCTGATTGTACCATCACTGTTAAAATATCACCCACCAATTTTTGCCTTAAACATGGGTTTCTGGAAGACTTTAATTGATAAAGAAGAGCGGACAATCTTTGTAGGGTATATAATACACATGTGTGCTGGGCTGAAAACATATCGGCAGCAGTCAAGTCAAAGTAACTGAATAACCACACAACGTGCTGAGGATCACATGGGTTCTGTGAAGGCCTTTTCAAAGAGGAGTGATTTGATGATGACTTGAACTTAGAAAGATATATAGAAAATTAGAGTGGTGTGAAATGATGAAAAGTGGGGGCTGCGGGACTAGTTAGGGTTTCAGTGTGAGGATGAAACGGGTTGACATAGCAGTCATTAATTGGTAGATGAAAATCTGAGGACTGTTAGAAAGCACAGGACTTGATTAGAACTGCATCAAGGAGGTGGAACCAGTGCGAGGACAACGTCATTCCCTGGAGCATCTGCCATCTGATGTGATCACTGTTGTTGCTGGTACTGGCTGTGTGCCTCTCAGCCTTTCTGCCATCTGTAAGTATTATTCTAGGGCATGCATAGGGTTTTCCATTGCACGGTTAATTTGAGCATTGCAACTTGCTAAGGGATTGGACCGTATAATTACATAGTCTTTTCTACTTGGATTTGTTAATTAACTGTTGATTTTGTAATAAATTAATTTAAGACATTAGAACTAATTTTTTTTTTGGTTGAAACTTTTGTAACAGAAACTGTTATTTATGGCACTTTTAATGAGCAAATGTTGAACCTTGTGGTTGTCTAGCAACCAGATTTTCTACAGGTTATGAGGCCAAAGTAACCACAGAACAGTCACAGAGCTGTGGCTTTTGTCTAGACTTCTCTGCTCATGAGAAGGCAGAAGTCAAATGAGCAGGTAACACCATCATTCTGGATCTGAAATGTGAAAGCGTGTGTTTGGTTCACTAATTTCAGACAAATATCAGCTACGGTTTGAAGTATTTTGAGTACCATTCATATTTTTGAGTTCTTGATAAACTGGCAAGTAATGGAATGCTTAGATCTGTGTCCAAGATTGTTTTCCAGAGAAGAGAATGATGAACATTCTAAGACATAACTTGAGTGCACTGGGGGCCAAAAGTAGACTATTAACTAGGGTTGAAAGCATATCTATCCAGCCCCTAAGCTGAGAAACTTAAAAGGTCCTCAACTTAAAAAAATATAACCCACAAAACCCAGATTTGTTTAAATGGGCCCGATAAAGAAAATTTAAGGCTGAGACGATTTGTTGTACACAATACTATAGGTTTTGGGATACTTTAGGTGTTGTATGTATATCTAGTGACTTAGATGTTGGTCTGATGGTGACTCAGTCATTCTTTGACAGGACTTGTTCCCATGTAGACTTCCTTTCAAGAGTGGGTTTCCTAGATGTGGTACCCCATTTGTTTCATTCAGTGTTGGGAGAGTGGCTCTGATGCTCTGAGGAGCTAGGCTTTCTTCTGAGTCTCCAGCACTGTCCCTGCAGAGACTAAGCCTCATGCAGAGATGACTGTGTCAGGAGATTCTGCCTCTACGTAGTCATGAAGAGTCAGATGCTTGTCAGTAAGTAATACTAGGTTTCAATTTCATCACGGGAAGGTGTCACCCAGTAACAGTATTTAGAAATCAACCAAAGGCTTATGGAAATCAGACCAGTGTCAGGGGTGAAAGGTCAAACAGGATCATATGAGCTTCAAAAATGGGGAAGCACCACACTTGAAAGGATAAAGGATCTTTTAAAAAAGCCATCCTAGTCAGTGTGATGGTTGACCACAGGTACCAACTTGATAGGGTTTAGAGACAGTGAAAAGAAGCCTTCTTTTGTGCACATTTGGGAGCATTTCTAGATGAATTAAGCTGGAAAGGTTAGTTGAGGTGGGAAGTCCTACCCTAAGTGTTGGCGGCGTCATTCCTTGGATTGCCCCTGGACCGAATAAGAAGGAGAAAGGAAGTAGAGCATTAGCTCTCATCGCTGTTGCATCCCTATGGATACAGTAAGACCACTGCCTCCTGGTCCTGTTGCCATGACCTTCCTGTTATGGTACAATTTATCATCACGTTGAGAGCTGTAATAACCTTTCTTTTAACTAATACACTAATTCATTATGTGGGAAACATATATGTTCATTATGTTTCCCACATAATGAACACACAGAGGAAAACAGAACAAGATACAGAGTCTCTTGTTTGCTTGTTTTTTAAGTCCTAAGTGGATGTGTATTGTTGATATGATGAGCATGGCCTTGTCAAGGATGCCAGTGCCTCAGACTCATGTTTGACAGGTCCAAGCACTGACGGTGATGATGTACATAGAAAGTATCAACCACAGCTTTTTCCTCCTTGGTGACTGTAGCCTGAGATTGCTTCCCCACAGTGACCCCCTACTAGGATGATATAACTGACCACATACATCCGTGTATAATAAACCTATTTCCTCACTCAGCTGTATATGATAAACACACAGAGTTTCCAGGCTGCTGGTGCAGATCCATCAGAGTGCACAGCCCACCCGGCTCTACCTTGTCTGTACATGTGTCTGCCATTTCTTCATTTCCCATTGCCCAAGTTGCCCCAATCAGCTCAATCCCAAAGCTGTTTAGGTCTCGGCAGCCAAGTGGCCAAACAGCTGAGTCCATGGGGGGGGGGACATTTCTCATTTAAACTACCATACTCCCTGTTAACAAGAAAATAAGAAACAAAACAAAATAAAACTTGGCTAGCCAGCAAGCAACCCTCCCTCCATATAAATCCCCAAAGCATCCTTACCTATAGAGAGATTGTCTGGATTCTCAGGATGATAACTCATCCAAGGAGGGTTTCAGGCAGCAATCACTGGTCACCATTTCAGCTATGAAAGAGGAAAGTACATTTTCACAGCTGTCTGAAGCACAAATACTCAGCAGGTGTCTAAGCTTCTCTAGTCAAAGCTCCTTAAAGGACCTTAACTTGGAAGGTATCAAAGAGTTATTTTACAAGGTACTGGTATTTGCTTTGTGTTAAATGATTTGTCATCCAATATCTCCATATAGAAGGTGATTATATAAATTTAATGATTTCCTTGTTTTTAATATTTGACTGGTATTCCATTGTGTAAATGTGCCGCAATTTCTACATCCATTCCTTCTTTGTGGGAAATCTAGGTTGTTTCCAGATTCTGGCTGTTACAAATAAAGCTGCTATGAACAAAGCTGAGCAAATGTCATTGTTTAATGGTGGGCATGTTTTGGGTATATACCCAGGAGTGGTATAGATGGTAACCCAGAAGTAGAAAGACAGGCATGTTAAACACTCACTTAAAAGCAGATATTAGCTGTATAATATAGGATAGCCATACTGAAATCTACAGATCTAAAGACGCTAAACGCTAAGGAGGACCTTAGGGAGGATGCTTAAATCTCATTCAGAATGGCAAACAGAATAGACACCAGAAGTGGCAGAAGAGAGGAAACAGTATGGAAACCTATTATAGAGGGTCCTCTGAAAGGCTCCTCTCAACAGGGGATCTAAGCAGAGGTTGAGACTCAGCCAAACTTTGGGCAGAGTGCAGGGAGTCTTATGGAAGAAAGGGGAGGGATAGAAGGACATGGAGGGGTCAGGAGCCCCACAAGGAGACCAACAAAGTTAAAATATCTGAGCTCAGGGGGTCCTGCAGAAACTGATACACCAACCAAGGACCATGCATGGAAAGAACCTAGAACCCCTGCTCAGATATAGGCGATTAGCAGCTCTGTCTCCATGTGGGTCCTGGAGTAAGGGGAGCAGGTGCTGGCTCTGTCATGAACTTGATTGCCTGTTCTTTGATCACTTGCCCCTGGAGATGTGGTCTTGCCAGGCCACAGAGGAAGAGGATCCAGGCAGTCCTGATGATACTCAAGGGTAGATGGGTAGATGGCAGAGGAGGAGAACGCTCCCTTTCAGTGGACTAGGGGAAGGGGGGAGGGGGGGGGGGGGGGGGAGGGCCCCTTTGGGGGGGGGGGGGGGGGGGGAGGGGGGGGGGGGGGGAGGATGGGTAGGACTGGGAGGAGTTGAGGGAGGGAGCTTCAATCAATATACATAATGAATAAATTGTGAAAAAAAAATAAAAATTCTTAAAAAATAAAAAGAAGGTGATTATAGTGACCTTTTCCCCTACACCTCAAATATGCTTCCTGGATCCCCAGGGATGCAAATGAATATACAGAAGAATAGAAACAGGAATTCGTTGCTATCTCTTTAAAGATATCCAGTGATATTAAAGTTATTTTTATAAATCTGTGTTTGTTTTTCAGTTTCTTAACTGGGCTATCACACAAATAATTGAGACTTGGAAAGGGGCATGGGAGGAGATGAGGGAGGGTGGTATTGGGAGGAGACAAGGGAGGGGACTACAGCTGGGATACAAACTGAATAAACTGTAATTAATAAAAAATAAAATTTAAAAAAGAAGTAGATTTCTCCATGTTGTAGTTTAAATGTATGATGGTCTCTTCCCCCAGGCTCATGTGTTAGAACACTGGATCACTGGTGCTGTGAATATTTTGGCAGAGTATGGGAACGTACACTTTTTGACAACATTTTAATTAAAAAATTTGAGAGTTTCTTTCAATGTAGCTTGAATATATCTACCCCACTTCCCCAACTCCTCCCATCACCACTCTCTTTATCCTCTCTTCCCATCTAATTTTGAGATGACTTTTTCTTTCTTTATTTCTCTTTCTTTCTTTCTTTCTTTCTTTCTTTCTTTCTTTTCCCCCCCCCCTCTTTCTTTCTTCTTTCCTTCTTTCCTCCCCCTCCTTCCTTCTTTCTCTGTTGACTCCAGTTTGTGTGTTGCCCTGCTAATCTTAGGAATTTGTCCTCTCTGCGTGAAGTCAGTGCAGCAGGGGTCACATCATGAAAGAAAATTGATTTTCCCTATCTCAGCAACTATAAGTGGCATTATCTCCTCTATGAGTGGTGGGATTTTGTGTCTGGAAAACAACCCTCATTCCATGATACTTTCTACTGCCTTTGGGTATGGAAAGTTTAGAGGTGGAGTCTCACTGGAGGAAGTAGGATGTGTGGTGAGTAGTGGGTGGGGCGGGTGGGTCTAGAGCCTGGTTTCTTTATGTTTTCTCTCTCTGCTTCCTGATCTGTGGAGATGTGAGCAAATATTGTCAGGGTCCTGCTTCTACAGCTGCAAGCCATTCCTACCAAGTGGGCCTCCCCACCATGATGGAGAGTATCTTTGCAAACCAGGATCTCAGATAAACCTCTTGTGAACTGCTTCTTATGAGGTGTTTGGTCACAGGAGTAGTCAAAGTAATCCATGCATGTGTCCATTAAAACTTAATAATCCTGAGTTCTAAGTAAGTTATAGTACTTTCTGAATGCACTAAATTTTAGTGTTTATATTTTTTATGAGATTACTATGTAGAGAAAAATCAATGGAAGACAAAATATACTCCAGCATGAGTTTATACATAAAGTGTAGCTGGGAGTTGCATGTTTATCATTAAAGAGCAGAATTTAAAAATATAAACTGATCACAGAGACCTGGGGATCATAGGTGAACAGAGTTTCCAGGGGTCCACTTGTAAGTCAGAGCCATGTAGTAGCCATTTTTCTTTTGTCTCACATCTACCATTTACCTTGTGATGTGTGAAGAATGACTTCCATACACTGTTGGGACCTTCTCCAGCACTCACAGAAAGGTTAGTAAAGTTTCTGTAAGAGAAGCAGTGCCTTCCTCCTTTCGTTCAGTTACTAGTGTTCCCATTACTCAGGAACTAGTCTGTGAGTTTTGCCTTGTTGTTGTCCATGAATTATAACCTACCGGTGTCTTGTGCTCTGAGAGAGCTCGCAGAGACAGAAAACCAGCTGAGGCTGTATGTGGCTGCAGTAGATTTGAGGGAGAGAAATGCTGACTTGAAAGTACTGTTGATATGGGGTTGTTTCTAGACTTGCCTGTGAGTTAAAATCTTGGGGCAAACTCTATTCTTCTGTGTTTGCCTTGTGCTACACTCTTCTGGAAGTTTCTATTCTAGAAGTTTCTTTTCTAGAAGTAGGCAACTTGGCCAAAAGGACCAACCGACAAGCAGAGTCCTTAGTGATGGAGGTGAGATGAAGAGTCCTTCATAGGTGAGGGACCTCAGCCCCCACCACGGACCAGGAGCACATCTATAACCAGGTCCCACTGAAACTAAACACTGGCAATCTCACTTTAATCATGGGATCAACTTTTCTTATTACAATCTCCTCAATATTTAATATAATGATATATAAGTACCATCTGTAAATTGTGTCTTTCCAGGCAAGACTGGGGATGTTGACCTTTACTTATGCATATGTTCTATAGAAGCATTCTAGCAGAGCTTTGCAGCCAGTCCTGAAGATACCTGATAAAACAGGATCAGATGAATGGGGAGGAGGTCCCCCCTATTAGTGGACTTGGCAAGGGACACGGTGGAGATGAGGGAGGGAGGGAGGGACTGGGAGGGAATGAGGGATCGGGACACGGCTGGGATACAGAGTTAATAAAATGTAACTGATAAGAAAAAAATAAAATTCAAAAAAAAAAAAAGAAGCATTCTAGCTTTTTATGGTTGGATGATCTTGAACTTTTGGTGGTCCAGTAGCTCAACAAAAAGAGGCTGCCTTCATATCAACTGTACTTTTGTGGAAGATGTCTGTGCATCTTTCCTACATCATTAAAGTACATAGTCAAGTGGAGAGCAGGACCATTATTACAGTACATAGCTGAATTAGAGGACAGGAGCATTTTGGACTGCATAGCTGAGCTGCAGGGCAAGGCAGTGTACTATGTACTGGATACTATTGAGTCAGGGAAAAGGAAGCCAGCCATCAACCTTACCTTTATGGCTCCTGGCAAAACAGTAAATTTTGTGGAATCAAACCTATAAAAACTGTTGCTCTATAACCTATTCCAAACATCTATTCTGGACTTTGTCTCACCCACACAGTTTGAAAAAGGGGGAACTTTACTGTGGTGTTCTTACTCACTCTGGCTGTTTCCCCTTACTCTTGTCAAAACGTTTGAATGGAAAGCAGGACTTAGTGTTAGAGTATCTACCACATTCCTTCAGGGCAGATGCAAGATCCTCAGTACACATGGATCCTCTGCATAGTCCTCTTTGCCACATGGATTCTTCCTAAGACTGAGAATGCTCCAGACTTTGCTGAGGTGTCTGGACTTGCCTCTGTGGAGCAGGGTTAATTCCTGTAAACGTGTTGCTTCTCCAAGATTTATAGGATTTATGAAGCTGAAATCAAGGATGTTGTTACTCTGTAATGAATTGGAGTCATACTTTTTTACTCTTTGATATTCTATTCAAGATTAAGATGTATTTTCCCTAGGGCAAGGGTGGGTAAATTTCTCTAAGGCAGGCTGGAGGAATGCAGATTGGTGGATGCACGTTGAAGAGGCGAAGGGAAGAGGACTGTCTCAGCTGCCTTCAAGAAGAATAAATGTGACCTACAAGCCTTCCCTGTTGTTTATGCTTTTCCTTGTAGATACCTTGACTATGAGTAATAGTTTCAATAAGAAAGACAGGATGTGTTATGACAGGAAGGCTGGGAGCTGTGACAGGCACAAGAAAAACGAAGCCAAACAACACGGAGACGTGTCATCACTGCTGAGTTTTGCCTTGATCTACATCCAGTCATCTACGTCTTGTCAAACTGCCAGGCGCTCATTCAAGAAGCAATGGATACACTTACAAGTGCAGCACATGGAAACCAGTCTTGATACTTTCTTCCCACAAAAACACGTTCATCAGCTCAACTCTCCACTCAGCAGCCATGTATTGAGAGCCCTCTCTATGTGTTAGATTCAGTGATAGGTACTCGAGGTCATTAATCACATGGCTACTACTAGAAATTATATAGTTGTGAACACGAGCAGTTTGCTTTTATCTTTAAGATTCACTTCATGTTGCTGGAGAGAGAGCTGAGTGGTTAAGAGTACTTGATGTTCTTCCTGAAGACCTAAATTCAGTCCTCAGCACCCATGTTGGGAGGCTCAGAACATCCCGCAGCCCCAGCTCCAAGGCGTCTAGTGCCCTAGTCTGGCTTCTGTGGACACCTGCACACACAGAGCAGACACACACAAATAGAAGAATAAACAAACTTAAATATTATAACTACAGGTAAAGTCTTCTAACCAGACATTCTTGAATGGATGGAAAAGGCAGTGAGAATTATAACTACTTAACAATAAATTTTTAGTATCCGTATGTTAGCGGTCTTATATGAACACTTCCATCTTCACACAAACACTTCGTGCATGTATGTGGTGTATGTGTTGTGTGCATGTATGTGCATGTGCCTGTGTGTGTGTGTGTGTGTGTGTGAGAGAGAGAGAGAGAGAGAGAGAGAGAGAAAGAGAGAGAGAGAGAGAAGCTGTATGGAAAGGGCGAGTCAGCTATCCAGTGAAGATGCAGCTAAGACATGCATAGGAGGAGACTGAAGATATTATTTTCGACAAAATCCCAGCAAGTGGAGTGCAGAAGTGCCCAGGGCTCACCTGTCTGCCAAGGGAAAGGAGAATGACTTACTGGCTGTAGTGAGGGAGAGTGGATTTATGTACCTACGTTACTCAGGAAATTGTAGCATCAATACACAGATTTATCACTTGAAATCTGATTTATATGATAATTTTGAGTTTTAATTAAGCAATCAAGTACAACTTCCTGGTAGTGGGATTGTCCCCTATTTTAAATGTTTCCCAGTTTTGGGAAATGGAAATTTCCAACTTGTAGCTTTTCAGCATGCTGACTGTTTTGAAGGATCAGGATTTCTAATCTGGTTGTTTAATTTTCTTTTTTCTGGACTAAAACTCCCCCCCCCCCTTTTTTCCCACTAACAACAGCCAATCCTTGTGGCTCCTCAAGGATTGATTGGGTTCACTGATGGTTGAGCTGCAGCAAGCTTGTGTGTGGACATCATTTGGAGAAACTGATGTGTCCTTTTTCTTCTATATTAAAATGTCCCATGTCAGGAAAAGAACCTTTGAGGATATGCTGTGGTTTGAGTGTCTTCCTGGGCTCATGTGATCGCAGCTTGGTCCTCAGTGTGGTGATATTGAAAGGTGGCTGAAATACTAAATGATGAAACTTAATTCAAGGTTATTAGGACCCTGTGGGCGTTTATATCAGAAGGATTAACACTTTCCTATGGAGACTCCAGTACTACTCAAGAGAGAGGCTATGAAAGATTAAGGCTGGCTCCTTCTCACTCAGGTCCCCTGCCTTATCATATGAGGTATTTCTCTCACCTGATTTCCCACCATGATGCAATCTGTCATGTGACTCAGCTAATGAAGCCCTTGCCGGCACTGATAGGGCAATACCATGGTTTTGACTTTTACAGATTATAAACTAAACACAACTATTTTCTTTATGTTTTACCCAGTCGCAGGCATTTTGTCATAGCAATGGAAAGTAGACCAATGAAGTTAGGAATAAAGTATGAAATCCCAGGAGGCACTTGTAGTTACTTAGGAAGCACTCTGTTATACTTTCTTAGGAAATGCATATGGACAAGCATCATGGACTCTTTTTTTTCTTTACTAATATTTTCATTTATTCTTTGAAAATCTCACACACATATACATTGTATTTTGATCATACCCATTTCCTATTCCCCTCTCCAACCTCATGTTCACTCCTGCCAAGTCCATTTAGTCCTGTCTAAATGCAAATGGGTATGGGGTCCTCCACTGGGGCATATCAATGATGGAACAGGTGTAGGAACAGCCAGATGGCGCTTGTTTTTAACATAATTACACAAGGGCAGGAGCTATGGGCATAAAGAAGCCAAGAGAGATCCAGAAAGATCCAGACTGAATTCAGCAGGAAGATGAATTCACTTCCAGGAATGTGGAGGCTGGAGAATCACTATTCACTAACCGTGAAAGTTAGACAAAGCGTGCTAGCAACCCATTCTGAACTGGGTAAAACCGAAAGCACAATGTAGAAGTGAGAAAAGTAATGGTTACTAGTGGGAAACCAGTCTTTGCAACAAAACTAGATTAGTGAATGACCTTTAGCTGTGGAAAGATACTGTTCTAATGGAGCACGAAATGAGACTGTCTTCTGAGGGCTAATTTACATGTTTTCAGCTCTCAGCATATTGCAGTAGACATATACTCTATGGTTAGTGATTTTCTTTTGTCTCATTTTGATAAAGAAAAATGTGTCAGCTTGACACACCTGGATAAAAGCATTTAGTTAGGTGATTTCTATGAAAGCCATGACTAATGTCAGACTAAGCTTTACTAGGACTGGGGGCATTTGGGGTTTTGTCCCAAGGTGATATTTTGACAGCTTTGCCAGGATTTCTCTCCCAAGCCCAGCATTGCTGACACAGAATTTTCAATTTTCAGTATAGGAGAAAGATTGTTTTTTTTTTTTTGGGGGGGGCAAAGAATGTATTTGCCTAATGTTACAGCATGGTGCTAGCTGACTGGGACACACTTTTGATGGGCTGAGAAAAAAAAATCCTCAAAGTGGTTCATATTCTAATCCCTGGAACCTATTAACAAGTCAAAGGAGCTTTGAAATATGATTGTGGTTAATGACTTAGAGTTATCAGAGTGCCATCTAATGAGTCCTTGTAAGATGGTCAGAGAGGCACTGATGAGAACAGGGACAGAAGCTGGTCAGGTAAGGCAGGGCCCCCATAATAGCAGTTTTAGGTTTTTTTTCTTGTTGAAGACCAGAAATGCCAGAAGAGAGTCATGCTTCTGGCTCTCTTTTAATTCTTTTAAACAGCTCTGCCTGGAATCTGAATGCAAGGATCCAGGTGAAACTGAGAGAAGCCAGCTGGACATTGCATGACTAGGTAACTGAATTTACCAGCCCAACCCCTTGCATGCCTCATGCAAATTTTTTTTATAAGTCATGGATAATTCCTTTAGACTGATGGTAGCCCATCTTCTCCAGCTGTGTAGGAGCTCTGCTTTCTTTTTCTTAAGTTCTCTATAATAAAGCATTTCTTTCTAAAATTCACTTTCTGTGGTCCATGAATTTATTCTTGGAATTTAGGAAATAAGAACCAAAGGACCACTGACTCAGTAGAAGTTCTGTTGTGACTATGTACATCTGACATCCTAACTTCTAAAGTAAAGTCCACCCATAGTGAGAGGGAAGGCCTCCTTCCAACTCAAAGATGCCCCACATTTCCTGTATTAACATGATGACAGAAGGTCAGTTGGAGAGAAGCAAAATAATAAGTGCTTGACCCACTGTTGATGGATTTGAAGATGAACACATGCTCAGGAGGTTGTGGTGGTGGTGGGAACACCAAGCCAAGGAACATCAGTGGCCACTGTATGCCAGAAGAAGCAGCAAACAGATTCCCTATGATTCCAGAAAGGAACTCCAGAAAAGGATGCGGTGCTGCCTATAAGCTGATTTTGAATGTCTTTCCTCCCAAATTATAAGATAAAATAAATTCTTGTTGTATTAAGAAATGCTCTGATGTGGTCATTTGTTATGGCAGCGGAAGAAAACTTATCCTGAACCACGTTGTTCTACCACCTATTGACTTGTCTGTTGCTAGTTGGTTTTAAGAATTTTATTATAATATAAAGGCATACAATGACCATCTAACAAAACCCCCCAACACCAGGCATAATAAGCCTAGTAGGTTGTGTAGGTTTCCAGTGCCAGGCATAACTTAAGTCCAATCACACAGCTGTTGGTGAACACCAAGATTTGCATGCCTTTAGAATTGCATGCCTTTAGATATTGCACCTTTAGAATATCTTGGCATGCCGGTCATTGTGTTGAGCATCCCAGCTGGGTAGGCTATAAGTTGTTTTTCTCCCATCTGGTACTGTGAAAGCTTTTCCTCAGGGAGGAGCCTTTCTGGTCAGATACAGATCACAGCAATTAATGATTAATATGGGGGATCTTTATCCCCTGTAGGGGGTGCCACCCTTGGGAAGGTGGTTCAGAGTTGTATGAAAAAGCAATCCGAGCAAGTCATGGAGAACAAGGCGGTAATCAGTATTCATCCATGATCTCTGCTTCAGTTCAGGTCTTGTCTTTCCTCCATCATAGACTGGGATCAGGGCATGTAAGCCAAATAAACCCTTTCCTTTCAAGGCAGTTCTGGTCAGTGTTTTATCATAGCAATAGAAAGCCAAACAAGAATAGAAACATGCATAAGGAACACGGGACATTGCTATGATAGACCTTAAGAATCTGTTACAGCAGGGACCTAGATTATTTCCTGGAAAAATAAACCATGATACATGCCCTTTCCTGTGTTAAGTGCTATAGTGAGAGATATGAAGTCCCTGAGCTTTATCATTGTTTCTAGGTGGTGACCTGTATATACCCAGAATGTGCAGATAATTTACATTTTTTTCTGGGATAGTTCAGAATAAATTGAAGAAAATGAATAGGAATGATGCAGTAAATAATATTTATATGATAATTTTTATTACTGACAATTACTTTTCAGGCATAAGTAGACTATCTTCAACTATGTCTTAAGAAGCTATTTACTTCCTAATTATTAAAGATACCTCTGCTCAGGCAAGTACCTGGACAAAGAATAACTACAATAATTTCCTAAGAGTTTTTTTCCCTTTATTGTTAGCTAATCTAGTAATAGTACATTTTAGGCAAAGTGAGAGGCATATTTACTAATATTAAAAAGAATGTGAGCTTGAAAACTGTGCAATTCTTTATGAATATCCAATCAAATGTTATATTTGATAAGGTGGTTATTTGAATATACTTGTGTTCTATGTGATGTCTTTTGGAACACTTTGGCTGCTCTTTGACAGAAACACAGCAGTTTTTGTACCAGAATCTGTAGAAATGGGAGCAAGACTGAATATATTTTGAGACCATTCAGAGAGGCGATTGGTTGCCAGGTAATTAGATGTACAGATGCCAATTGCTCTTTCTTTTCTCATGCATGATGGCCATATTGCTGTGCCACACCTGTCCACATGTGTCTGCAGAGAGCACATGATTGATGTTGAAGATAGGAGGGGTAGAGAAAAAGGACAGTAGGAGCAGATAAGTAACTGATTACAAACAATCTGGCAGGGAGCTGCAAAGATGGCTTAGGCAAAGCACTGGATGTGTAAGCATGAGGACTTGGGCTCAGAGTCCTCAAACCCATGCAAAACTGGGGATGCTTATGTCTGTAATCAGAAAGTTAAAAGGCAGGAGAAATTTTGGAAGCTTGCAGGCCAGCTAACCTTGGTACACAGCATGGAACATCGGGAGATCTTGCCATCCTCAAACAATGTAGAAGGGGAGGACGTCCTCAAACCAGAGGTTATCTTCTAACATCCACAAAAGAACGGTGGCCTGCTCATGCCTGTTGACACACATAAACATACCTACTCTGTCTGTCCATCTCCCCTACACACATAGACAAAAACAAAGCAAAGCCAAAGATAAAACAAAGCTTGGTAAAGGAACTTAAGGGAGGAAAGTTTTTTTAGTTTGTTTTCTTTGTCTCACAGTTTGAGGAGTACAGTCTCACACAGAGGGAAAGGAATGGCAGTGGGATGAATTGTGAATGCTGATGCCCAGCCATTTTTCTCCCTCTTCCCCTCTTCTTCAGTCTCAAACCCAAGCTTATGCTGTGCCGTCTCACATGTTCAGGACACATCACATCCTCAGTTAATCCTCTCTGGAGCCCCCTCCCTCCATACTCAAAGGTGCATCTCACTAATCCACTGGATGTTTCTTAATTCACTCAAGTGGAAATTAATCATCACAGAGGGAAATTAAACTTTATCCCAATATGCAACAAGAAGTCTTTACAGTGTTTCCACGCGGGTGATGACATTTGTTTGACTTTTGTTTTGAAGAGCAAATGGTAGGTGAGAAAGTGGAGACTGTCACCATTCTAGAGGTGGTGGAACCTGGGAGAACAGAGCCCATAAATGAGATGGATGAAAGTCTCGTACAATAGCCAACTTTATTCATAGCATCAAACAATATGTACTCTGATGGTTTAGAGGAGTCACATGAGCAAAGTGTACAATCACAAAGACAAGTCACACATGGCACATAGAAAAAAACATGCTTTTCCATAGAGGCGGATAAATAAATAACAATAGCCAGTTGTAATGGATAATCGGAAATAAACTTATTCCTATATGCTATGTCTGAAAGGGACGTTGAAAATAAAATCCATGTGTTCTGGCAGGATACCACAACTACAGTCAACTAATTTAAAACTTTGTATTGGACAGCATAGAAATAGCATTTGTTTAGTGCTTTCTAAGAGGCAAACACTATTTTTATACACAATTAATTGAATAATACCAATGATGTTATTGGTATTATTGTATTATTGTTCTTATAGGTGAATGAAGGAAGCATACAGAGAAGATATACACTACAAACAAAATTTGATTTTAGATCTATCTATCATCTATCTACCATCTATCTCTATCTATCTATCTATCTATCTATCTATCTATCTATCTATCTATCTATCTATCTATCTATCTACCTATCTATCATCTGTCTACTTATCATCTTTCCATCTTTAGTAGGACAAAAGTAAAACTTTTAATAAAAGAGTAGATGGAGAACTTCGGTATAAAGTACAGATAGGTTTGTTGACTTGGTAGAAATTACAAGTTTGATGGTGTCAGTTTTCTCAATATTCATTAACTGAGGGAGAAAGAATAGAGAGGTGTGGGGTGAAAAGTGAATAGTAGGAAGGTCAGTTAGGTGGCATAGTGGGCAAAGGCTCTTGTTATGAAGCCTGGCACCCTAAGTTCAATCCCATGATCTAAATCTCAGCTCTACCTCAGGAGCCTGAGAACCAGGAGCTACAGTGTCCCAGCTCAGAGTGGAGAGTACGTGTGCCTTCCTTGGACTTGTGTTGGGTGATATCCATTCACATAGATGATGGCCATCCTCTTTACACAGTCTACCAGTTCAATATCACCTTTAGAGACACACCTGGATGTTTTACAAGCTGTTAGGCAACCCTTACCTCATTTTAGATGACCCACAAATTAACTGTTTTTAATACAGGAATTTAATTAATCCGGCATTATTGACTAAAGTAGCTATTCTCTTCTAAAGTACAGGGTTTCTTTTGTCAGTATGTTCGTTTATATGGCCGGATCTTTTTCTTAACTCTGTTCTGCTTTTTGGTGGGCTGAAAAGCTTTGTTATCTTTCCACCAAACTTTACCTTTGCACAATAAAGGCTCAGATGAATCCATTTTGGTTTTCTTAAACAACTCCAGGAGTTTAATTGAATTTGGCATTTATCTACTTTCAGAAGAGAAGGTCCTTTCTAGTCCTCTCAAATAGAGTGTGAAGTGGATAGAAGTGGCTACAAGTGGGACACTCTGCTGAGATTCTCTTATAGGAGAGACATTTCTTTGGCCTCTGTCTTTTGTCTCTCCAGGAGAAGTCTGCTATGCAATGTTTTTGCTTCGATACTAATCTTCTTAAACCCCAAATCCTTGAGTTTCTACAATAGGAGGCTGATATAAAAAGTTGGAGATGATATAATTCTCACTTCTTGCTCCTTATCCTGTGTATTATGCCTTTTGGATACTAGATAGTATCATATGAAGAGAAATGATTTAAAGTATTATGCTCTAAAGTAATGGTTCTCAACCTGTAAGTTGTGACCTCTTTGGGGATTGAATGACCTTTTCACTGGGATTGCATATCAGATAGACTGCATATCAAATATTTTCATTACAATTCATAACAGTAGCAAAAGTACAGGTGTGAAGTAGTAACAAAAATAGTTTTATGGTTGGGAAATCACCACAACATGAGTAACTATATTAAAGCACAGCAGCGTTAGGAAGGTAGTGAACCACTATAAAAGGATGGCATTCATATTCCTGTAAGACATGGTGTTTGGTTTGGCATTTCAGTGCAGCTTGCTTTTAAAAGTATGTGACTGACTAATAGAATCATCTGCCAACTCCTGCATCTCCTTTGTTGTGGTTCTCTTGGCAATGAGACAATATTATGTAAGATGTAGGTCAGTGGATCAATATATTCTAAGCCCTAGACCCGCAAACAGAAGAGGCAAACTCATGTATTGAATATTTGCATACTATTCACAAGATGAGTTGCTCCAATATGGAGCAATTAGTATGTAATAACTGGCAGGTTGGTCTTTATTTTTGTGAAATAAGCCACTATAATACTTCATGGCTTAAAATAAAATTTAAAAAAAAAATCAAAATCTTTCCTTTTTTACTGATAGATTCAGGATAGGCTAAGGGAACTTGTCTTCATTCGACATGGCATTGGCTAGGATGGGTCTGAAAAAGAGGGTTTCCTTCTGAAGTGAGGACTTCTCCCACTTCCATTTCAGGATGTGTTCACTTCTGTTTCTCTGAGTAGATAGCTCATTTTTCAGTGCATCTCTATATGGCTTGATCAATTAGCTCATGTTCTGATTGCTCCCAGGTAGTCTGACCTCAAATCTGGTGACTGGCTTCTCTCATGTGGCACTTCCTAAAGAGAGCAGCTCAAGAAGATCAGAGGGCACTTGCCGGTCTTCTGACTTAGCCTGCCTCATTTCCTTAGCTGGGAAATGAGGCTTCTGGAGTCTATCCCAGATTCAAGGGGAGATGGTTTTCGCTTCTTGATGGGAAAAACCACATGTGCTCATGGGGAAGGAAAGAATGATGGGAGCAAGCCATCTCTGACAGTTTCTTTGAGAGTTTTCTATTAGGGTGTCTAGCATGGATTGATATTGTTTATAGATTTGGTACTTGACAAAATGAAGAAGCTAGATTAAAGCAGTAAAATTAGATTTTGTAAGTGGGAGTCTATATTGTTGGATGTTTTCAGCCACTAACCTTAATATCATGTCTGTTTTGTATGTTGCAGAAGGAGAAAAACAACTGACAAAAACTGATGTCAGCTTGAATAGAAACATTTTTGTAGGATACATTCTCAAGTAGGGACTATTTGCATGAATACTTGAGACGTTAAACCTATTTCCATATGTACATTCAATGCTTCTATCATAGGTTATTTTTTTTGCCCTAAACTTCCAATATTTCTCCATTTAGAAACTTGACCAGATATGCTAAGACTAGATTCTATACCATGTCACTCTGTTTCTTGAATCCCATTGCCAGAAGTCATTGCTGTATTGGAGGCACTGTTATGTGAAAACATAGGACAAAAGGTAAATAAAGAACAAGATTATGTCTTCCACGATGGTAAAGCACCCCCCCCCCCACACACACGAATGGACACATCCCAACATACCAAATTGTGCTTGAAGTAACCATTACAGAAAAGGATGTTGTTTAAGCCTTCATGGGACCTTAAAGAACTGCAACTCAAAGCAGAAAGCCCTTCCCGTGCCCTGGTTAATGCATGGAAGCAGCATCCTAGGAATGGAATAGCCTGCCTCCACTGCTCAGACAAGCCAAGTACACTGCATTCCTTTTTGGTGTGAGGTACAGAATATGGCCATCAGTTCTAAACTTCAGATGTGATGTTCTGGGTTGCTCCAGGTTTCTAGATCATTTTTTTTTTGTTTCTAGAGACAGGGTTTCTCTTTGTAGCCCTGGCTGTACTGGAACTTGCTCTGTAGATCAGGCTGGCCTCGAATAGAGATCTTCCTGCCTCTGCCTCACTAGTGCTGGCATTAAAGCCATGCAACATCACTGCCTGGTACTCTCTAAATTGAAAAGAAAAAGAATTTTACTTTTTGAGATAGCGTCTTGCTGTGTGTCCCAGGCTGGTCTTATATGTATATCCTAAGCTGCCTTTATACTCTCAGTCTGCTTGTCTCAGTTGTTTGAGTGCTCTGGGCTTATAGGAGCATACCACCATGCCAGGCTCAATCTCTCGAAAATGGAATGATGTGACAGGTTCTTGGGTAGTCACAGGATTTGTTACTTCTCTTCTGATGTTCTAAGGTGATTCAGGTAAGTGTCTTTCTAGTCAATAACAACTGTTTAGGCATTTCTAGGCAAATAAGCCTTTGGCTCATTTCTTTTCCATACAAAGTAGGGAATAAAATCTATTTTCCAGGGCAGTTGTCCAGCTAACATTTAGAGAGCATTGCTTCCTACTGATAAAATATTGCTTCATATGTTCATGAGTCTGATTTGGAACCTTGTTCAGTTCACACATCAGTTAGTCTATTTTAGGTCTAGGACAATAATTCTCAAACTTCTCTAATATTATTTTGCTATTTGATGTCTCATAAGATAGGTTTTAAACATACCATTTGTGTATTTATTTTTATTGAAACCAATTTTTTTGTTGTGTTATTCCATAAACCCTTTGGTATTAGTTTGTAAAATTCCATAGAATTAAATCATGTTGGAACTTTCGAGAGTGAACTTAATTTATAGATTTTTCACTGCTGAAGAAAAATATGTTGTATAAAGAATATGATTAATTAAAAATGAAAACATTTATCGTTATTATTATTATTTTGTTAAGACACGCTCCCAAGTAGCCCAGGCTGGCCTTGAATTTACTCCATAGTGTAGGACAACCTTGAATTCCTGATTCATCTGCTTCTATTACCCAAGGGCTGAGATTACGAACATTCACGTCTACTCTTGGCTTAAAAGCAGAGAGAGAGGAGGAAAGAGAGAGAGATAGAGAGAGAGAGAGATTGAGGAGGGGAGAAAAAATTAGATGACATTTGAGTCATAGACACAGTGAAAAATATTGATAGAAATAGACAGTAAGAAAACATTAGCAGTAGATTTTGCACACACACATTCCTAAGTTGCTCAGAGGGTTCTATTCTCTTGATAATGAATGCCTTTTGAATTTTGCTTTTTCCTGATAACAAACATTTGTTTTCACTGGTCAGTTAGAGAAGTTGTAACTCACTCTATTGGACTGAGTTAAATCTTTGTACTCATATGTGATGTCAACTTTGTTTTTTAGGGGATGCATCATGCTTGAGCATGACACATAAAAAATACAATGCGGAGGTGGGGAGATGGCTTGATGTGCAGATATGAGAATCTAATCCTGGAATCCACATGTTATGGTGTTATGATAGAGTATGTCTGTAATCCTACTGCTCCTGTGTGAGATGAATACATGACAGAAGGATCCCTGGAAGCTTGAGGAACAGCTAGCCTGGTGTGCACACAGGTTTCCTTATTTTTCCTTCCTAGGTGTGTGTGCCAAAACAAAGCCCAGGGCTGTCAAATTAAACTCGCTACAAGTGGATATCATAGCCACTATCACATTTTCCTTATTATTTCAAATATTTAGGTAAGGAAAAGACCCAAAGAAAGTAGATGGAGACCTAAGAAGGAGAGGGTGGCTCTTGGGTCCTTCTCTCCCAGATTATATATATATAACATGTAATGTTATGTCCCTATTTTATACTCTGGCTTATGTGACATTTCTGAGGAACAGGATTAAAGTCCATACATTGTAGGCTTATTTTAATATCTAAGTATTAAAAATTATATAAATATTCTCATTTTAATAACTTGTTTCTAGTTAGTACAATTATTCTGTTTACTTGGTCTCCAGTTATCTCTTCCACAAAGATATTAGAGGGTCATGCTGACTTCCTTCCTAATTGTTTTCTATTAATTTCTTTTTTTCCTTAGTAGAATCCTCATATAAGGGACTAGATGAATCACAGTCTGACTATTTAACTATTTACAGAGAGATTTGATCTTAGGCATTATTAGGTCACTGGCTTCTTTTTCTATTTTTACCCTTAAATTTTGGATCTATTTGAAAGCCATCATTTCAAATGCACCCAGTTTCTTCCCATTGTAGGTAGGAATGGTACCTTATGGACTTAATATTCTCAGTGGTGCTTCAGTATGGCAACCAATGTGTAGTGGGAGGGAATGTTCTTACGTATTGATTTCATCAAATTCTGTTTTCTCTTTCCAGATTGCCTTTGGTTAGCTATTCAGGTTCTTCACTATGCCTCTAACATTTTTTAGTTTCTCTCCTGCTGTCCATTCCTCTCTTTCTGTTCTTCCAAGGGCATCTTCACTTACTCATTCAACTCTTCTACTGAATTGCATTATTACTTTAAGTGTTTCACTTCACAGACCCCTTCTTGTTCTCTGGCTGTTCCATTTTATAGTGTACTCTGAATAGTTTCACATATGTTAGATTTTTACTGACTCCTGAAAAACAGCTGTGCCTCTCCTGATCCACATATAGTCTGTATTACAACACTTGTAGCTTAGAGCTTTTGGTTTTTTTCATGGTGACATTTTAATTAAATGACTGATCATCTTCATTCCCACTCATATTTAAGAAGTGCTAAAGAGCAGATTAGAATATATTTTAATTTATAAGGGGCCTGTCCTCCAGCAACTCTCTGTAGGATGAGCAGGTATGAACACTTCAGTCTGTAGGTTCTTTTCTTGGCAGGATGCTGTTTCTTTATTTTTTTAATATTTTTATTTATTTATTACAGTTTATTCACTTTGTATTCCAGCTGTAACCCCTACCCTCATTCCCTCCCAAATCCTGCCTTTTCTCCATCATCTCCTCCCATGCCCCTTCCCCAGTCTCCTGACACGGGAGGACCTCCTCCCTCTCTATCTGACCCTAGCCTATCAGGTCTCATCAGGACTGGCTGCATTGTCTTCCTCTGTGGCCTGGTAAGGCTGCCCTCCCCCAAGGGGAGGTATCAAAAAGCCAGCCACTGAGTTCATGTCAGAGATACCCCCTGTTACCCTTACTAGGGAGCCCATTTGGAGACTGAGCTGCCACTGGCTACATTTGTGCAGGGGTTCTAGGTTATCTCCATGCGTGGTCCTTGGTTGGAGTATCAGTCTCAGGAAAGACCCCTGGGCTCAGATATTTTGGTTCTGTTACTCTCCTTATGGAGCTCCTGTTCCCCTTCAGGTCTTTCTATACCTCCCCCCTTTTTCATAAGATTCCCTGCACTCTGCCCAAAGTTTGGCTACGAGCCTCAGCATCTGCTTTGATACCCTCCTCGGTACAGTCTTTCAGAGGCCCTCTGTGGTAGGTTCCTGTCTTGTTCCTTGTTTCTCCCTCTTCCAATGTCTATCCCATTTGCCTTTCTGAGTGAGGATTGAACATCTTACTCAGGGTCCTCCTTCTTGTTTAGCTTCTTTAGGTGTACATATTTTAGTATGATTCCCTATATTATATGTCTAATAGGAAGCTGTTTCTTTATCCACTCGTCTGCTTGAGAGTGAGGCCTGCTTGTGGCATTGGAGTGAGGTGGGCAGTAGTGTTTGTCACTGTCACAGTGCAGATTTTGAATGTATTATTAGCTCTTGGTCTTGCTTTCTTCTGTGCTTTATACCTTAGCTTGCTCACGTTAATTCTTCCAGCAAAAAACTCCCTTCTGAGAGATGCAGAAAGGACATTTCCCTGGACTATTCAATTTCATGAGAGAATGTGGGATTTTAATGATCTGCAATAGTATAAGTGAACCGTTTTGTTCAGCCCTGATTTTTACACTTTGCTTTTTTTCTTTTCTATTTTTCTTTTTTCTTTACATCTCCTCTTGCTCTTTTTCATCTTGTCCCCAACCTCCCAGGTCACATGCTAAGGTTTATCACATGATAAGCTCTGACACTGAGATATGCCTACAGCCTCATACTTTACTTTCCATGACATCTGCTTCTGCCATGTCCCAGGTCTTGCAGCTCTGTGAAACAGCCATAATATGTGCCAAGTTATTTATTCTTTATTTACCTTTCATTTTCCATAAGCCATTGAAATCAAATATTGTTGTTATGGTTTTTTTTGTACTGTGGAGTAGACTTTTGTAACTCAGGAACATAGTTTTCTCTTAAAAACCATACAGCATGATTGGCACTTTCTTCTTTAAGACTAATTAACCACAAAAACCAACCTTTCCCTGCTTTGGTTCAGTTGACCCAGAGATTACCATGTAATTTTTAACTTTAAGTAATATGATAAGTTGGAGAAATTTTAATAACAGTAGTTCTGGTTTTCTGTATTCATTTATGTGATAAGCTTGACATCAGTTGCTAAGTTTTATGGGGCTCTGACAAAAACCATTAACATGTTATTCCTTAATTCAAAATTCTACTTGAAAATGGCGGTGCTCATAGCTGAGTCTTAATTTGTAAGGTTTCAGCTGCTGACTGCTCGAGCTGGATGCCTGCCTGTGTGCTGCCATGATGGTCATGTGTGCAAACCCTCTGAAACTAAAATGTTACTCACCGGTGTGGTGTCTAAGACACAACTCAGAGACTCACAGAGACAAAAATGCAAATCAAGAGCAAACAGTGCAATGGATAGGACAAGCTATAGTAAATCATTAAGCAGCAAAATAGTAGAGGTCAATGTATAAATAGATCGCCACCACCCTACCTCCCCCTGCCCCAAGTGGAGGTGCTTCCGTGGGGTCACACAGGGGAAAGGCGGGAATTTCAGTTCTGGAGACTTTAGAAGCACTTTGAGAGTGTCTGCTGAACATGCCTTACTACAGCAATGCTGGGGATTTTTGCTGGCTCAGAGTCTCAGAGAATCACCTTGTGCCATTTGAACAATCCCACGAGATTCAGATGGGTATTCCTGACCTCTGTGTTGCTCCCCATCACCAATTTCCCTCTTAGTACTCATTACACTATGAGGTTGCTGTCTGGACAAGTGTTCTTGCAGGACAGAGGGTGGTGAATGAGAGCTTTGCCCTGCTCTGTAGCTGCCACACTTTCCCGCTGTAGGTGATGGCTGTTCTTTGCGTAGGCTCTGATGCCGCCTTCAAAAAGCACAACTACTAAGCAAATGACTTGCTATGAATAGGAAACATCTAAAGAGGAAATAATGAAGCAACAGAGGAAGTTGATAGGAACGGAAAGAACGATGTCAGCAGTTTCATTTGATAATAATATAATTGAGCTCAGAAAGAGTCCAGGAGAGAAAATCCCTTCTCCATTCTTCCTCTTTTACAGAAGGACAAAAAAAAAAAAAAAAAAATCACTTGAGAGTATTACTTCATCATTTATGGGTTACTTTAGAGGTTACCAGGTTACCATTTACTTTATCTGCCATCACTTATCATTTACTGTAGCTACGTTAAAAAAATAATTCTAGAGTGGTTGTACCAGTTTACATTCCCACCAGAAGTGGAGGAGGGTTCCCCTTTCTCCACAACCTCTCCAGCATGTGTTGTCACTTGAGTTTTTGATCTTGGCTATTCTGATGGGTGTAAGGTGATATCTCAGGGTCGTTTTGATTTGCATTTCCCTGATGGCTAATGAGGTTGAGCATTTCTTTAAGTGCTTCTCTGCCATTCGATATTCCTCTGTCGAGAATTCTCTGTTTAGCTCTGTTCCCCATTTTTTAATTGGATTACTTGGTTTGCTGCTTTTCAGCTTCTTTAGTTCTTTGTTTATACTAAATATTAGTCCTCTGTCAGATAAGGGGTTAGTGAAGATTCTTTCTCAATCTGTAGGCAGTCGTTTTGTTTTGATGATGGTGTCCTTTGCTTTACAGAAGCTTTTCAGTTTCATGAGGTCCCATTTATTGATTGTTGCTCTTAGGGCCTGTGCTGTTGGTGTTCTGTTCAGGAAGTTGTCTCCTGTGCCAATGAGTTCTAGGCTGTTCCCCACTTTTTCTTCTAACAGATTTAGAGTATCTGGTTTTATGTTGAGGTCTTTGATCCACTTGGACTTTAGTTTTCTGCAGGGTGATAAATATGGATCTATTTTCATTTTTCTGCATGTAGACATCCAGTTGGACCAGCACCATTTGTTGAAGATGCTGTCTTTTTTCCATTGAATGGTTTTGGCTTCTTTGTCAAAAATTGAGTATTCATAAGTGTGTGGGTTTATTTCTGGGTCTTTTATGCGGTTCCATTGATCCTCCTTTCTGTTTTTATGCCAATACCATGGCGCTTTCTAAGACAATTAGGAATAGTGCTTCCTTAAGACCCAGCTATACCACTGCTAGGTATATACCCAAACTTTGCTCAAGTACACAAAAGGGATACTTGCTCAACCATGTTTATAGCAGCTTTATTTGTAATAGCCAGAACCTGGAAACAACCCAGATGTCCATCAACAAAGGAATGGGTACAGAAATTGTGGTATTTTTACACAATGGAATACTACTCAGCAATCAAAAAGGAGGAAATCATGAAATTTGCAGGCAAATGGTGGGATCTAGAAAAGATCATTCTGAGTGAAATATCCCAGAAGGAGAAAGACAAACACGGTATATACTCACTTATATAGACCTATAAGATATGATAAACATAATGAAATCTGTACACCTAAAAAAGATAATCAAGAGAGCAGACATGGGGTAAGATGATCAATCCTCGTTTAGAAAGACAGATGGGATGTGCATTGAACGTATGACAGGAGTCTACTGAGCGCATCTGAAAGACTCTAACTAGCAGTGTTTTCAAAGCAGATACAAAGACTCATGACCAAACCTTCGGCAGAGTACAGGGAATCATATGAAAGAAGGGGAGTTAGTATGATGGGGAAAGGATAGGAGCTCCACAAGGACCAAATATATCTGGGCACAGGGTCTTTTCAGAGACTGACATTCAACCAAGGACCATGTATGGATATAACCTAGAACCTCTGCTCAGATGTAGCCTGTGGTAGCTCAGTAACCAATTGGTTTCCCATAGTGAGGGGAACAAGGACTGTTTCTAACAGGAACTCAATGATTGGCTCTTTGGCCTCCCCACCCCCCAAGGGAGGAGCAGTCCTGTTAGGCCACAGAGGAGAGCTTTGCAGCCAGTCCTGAAGATACCTGATAAAACAGGATCAGATGAATGGGGAGAAGGTCCCCCCATCAGTGGACTTGGCAAGGGGCACGGTGGAGATGAGGGAGGGAGGGAGGGACTGGGAGGGAATGAGGGATCGGGACACGGCTGGGATACAGAGTTAATAAAATGTAACTGATAAGAAAAAACTAAAATTCAAAAAAAAAAAAAAGATTTGACATCACATGCGTTACGATTCAAACATGCAATATCTAAGTTGAATAAACTTTTTCTCTTTATAAATTAATTGCTTCTGGCATAATGATTTGCTAATAGAAAGAAGATTAACATAATCTTAAAAGCCACCTAAATACATTCTGTTTCAAAGCATCATATTAATCCATGAACAAGGCCTTCACTCATCTCCATTTCCCCATCTGATAAAACAGGATCGGATGAAAGGGGAGGAGGTCCCTCCCTATCAGTGGACTTGGAAAGGGGCAGGGAGGAGATGAGGGAGGGAGGGTGGGATTGGGAGGGCATGAGGGAGCAGGACACAGCTGGGATACAGAGTTAATAAAATGTAACTGATAAGAAAAAAAATTAAAATTAAATAAAAAAAATAATTCTAAACAGCATTACTGATTCTAAAGCCACTAGAATTTCTAGGCTAAACAATTATGAGTATTGCAGAATTTTTTTTCTGGTGGAAAATTTAAAACAATTGTGGCATTTTTCCTGTGGTAAAAATGGTAAACAAATATGGCAATCATAGAGATTTTTTTTTCTTCTTCCTATAAGTAGAAGGGAACTTGTTTGATGTTCTTTTGTTAATGGAAAAATGATGCTGAGCTCTGTGGTAAGATGAAGACTATTTTCTTCTCACACCTCAGTGAGGGTGAAGAGGCCAGGCAATACCAGGCCCGGGGACATAGCTTAGGTAGTTCAGCACCAACTTGTGCACAAAGTTCTGGTATCGATTCCCAGCACCATCACACACTGGGCATAATCTCAGCACTCTGGAGGTAGAGGCAAGAGGATCAGAAGTTTGAGTTCATCCTCTGTTACATCCAGAGATTGAGATACTCGATACTTGACAGCTTGTCTCACAGAACAAAACTGTTCGGTCAGCACAAAGCTAACAGTTGGTATTTCACTTTATGAGTAATGATGCTGAGCATTTAAAAATGTTTGACAGGAGAAGAAACTGTGGCTGGGATGTTTTGAGAAGATGAGAAGAGCCCATTTTCAATGAAAATAATAAAAATGTATTTGCTGGTCATTTCTATTTTTTGAGAAATATCTATTTATGTCCATTGTCCATTTTGAAATAAGATACTATTACTTTTTTTTTTTTTTTGCTATTTAAGAAGCAGAGACATTTCTGAGAGCACTAGAAGGATTTTCATGGTCCTGGGTTTATAGCTGGATGAATTAAAACCAAAGATTGAGAAGTAGTTTCGAGGAGCTGATAATAATCCTTGGCAAATAATCAATTAAAAAATAAGGGCATGACCCCTAAAACCACATGAAACTGAATTCTGTCATTGACAGAAAGAGGCGCAGAAGATCTCAGGCTCTAGGTGAGAAGACAGCCAGCTGATAACTTCATCTCAGCCCTGTGAGCAGAAAATGCAGCCAGGTTGCCATACAGTCCCAGCACAAGCATTTGGAATAATGAAGGAGTGTTGTGTGAAGGAGTTACGCAGACAGTAATTTGTTATATGGTGAACCAATTAGAAAATGGATTGGATAGTCTGGCAAGATAGCCCAGTGGATAAAGGTGATGGCTGTCAAGTCCCAAGATGTAAGTTCAATCCCAGGGCCTCACATGGTAAAGGTACAGAAGGGACCCCCAGAAATTGTCCTCTGACCTCCCACATACTCACAAAATAAAAGTATGCTATCAAATACTTTTATGCTGTATGCTGAGTGACATATACAGCACTTTATGCTGTACATAAAGTGATATAATATTATTTGTATAGACCACATATAGTAAAGATGTACCTTACCTCTGTCCAAGTTGGAAGATGAACTTCTGGTGATTAGCAGGGCCTTTGCTACAGCAGGATGGTCTCTGCCTGAGTTGGGGGTTGGGATAAGGTAATGAAGAGGGTAGTGGGTATTGAGAGCACTGAGTGAGTGAAGGATGTCTGCTCTTGAGCCATTTATCTGTGTTTCCAGTGGCTGGTGTAGTCACTAGTTCATCAGGGAGTCTCTGCCTGAATTTTATAGATTTAGTTCTTATATTTAGGTATACAATTCATTTTGAATCAGCCTCGCATCAGACATGAGCTAAAGTTTTTTTTTTTTTCCTTACGAATAACTAATTCTTATAGTACCATTTGGGGTTTTATGTTAGTTTGTGGTATATATGTAAATGTGCTAATGCAAGCTCATGCAGAGGCCAGAGAGGAATGTTGGCTTCCTCTATCATTCTCTGCCTTACTCACTAGAGATGGAATAAGTTCATTGGTTTGAAGTTCATTGGTTTGGCTAGGCTGGCTGGCCTGTGAGCACTCCGGATCTGTGCTGGGATACCGGGTATACTATATATAAATGATGGACATCTGGACTCAGATCCTCATACTGACACAATATCCACTGAGCCTGCATTCACTCCAGCCCTTATCCTCTTATTCTTAATCTCTTTGAATCTTCATATTGAGGATATTAAGGCACATCTCATATCTTCTTTTTACCAAATATGTTTTATTTTTGCCTTTTAATGAGAATGCTTAGTTCATTTTCAGTTAATGTTACCATTGACATTATTAAATTTAAACTTATCTTAATAATTTTTTTCTATTTGCCCTTTTATAATTTTTTTCTTTTTGTAGTTCTGTCTTTTTCATGAATTATTATTTTTATTTTTTATTTCTTACTATTTATTTACTTTATATTCCAATTGCTGCCCCCTCCCTCATCTCCTCCAAGTCCCACCTTCCCTCCCTCTTCTCTCCCTATTCTCCCTCCTCTAGTCCACTGAAAGAGAAGTTCTCCTCCCCTGCTATCTGACCCTAGCCTATCAGGTCTCATCAGGACTACCTGGATCCTCTTCCTCTGTGGGCTGGCAAGGTCATCTTTCCAAGGGGAAGTGATCAAATACCAGGCAACCAAGTTCATGTCAGAGATAGCCCCTGTTCCCCTTACTAGGGAACCTACAAAGAACAAAACGACAGCCTACAAACTGGAAAAAGATCTTTATCAACCCTTTTTTTTCTGAGTTAAAATGATTTTTTTATGATTTCATTTTAATTCCTTGCAACTACTTAATGACTGCAACTATTGTTATTTTACTGTTAGTACTAGTACTTATACTATATCTACACTTAAGTAAGGTACATCTTTACTATATATGGTCTATACAAATAATATTATATCACTTTATGTACAGCATAAAGTGCTGTATATGTCACTCAGCATACAGCATAAAAGTATTTGACAGCATATTTTTATTTTGTGAGTATGTGGGAGGTCAGAGGACAATTTCTGGGGGTCCCTTCTGTACCTTTACCATGTGAGGCCCTGGGATTGAACTTACATCTTGGGACTTGACAGCCATCACCTTTATCCACTGGGCTATCTTGCCAGACTATCCAATCCATTTTCTAATTGGTTCACCATATAACAAATTACTGTCTGCGTAACTCCTTCACACAACACTCCTTCATTATTCCAAATGCTTGTGCTGGGACTGTATGGCAACCTGGCTGCATTTTCTGCTCACAGGGCTGAGATGAAGTTATCAGCTGGCTGTCTTCTCACCTAGAGCCTGAGATCTTCTGCGCCTCTTTCTGTCAATGACAGAATTCATTAATCCTTACTAGATTAGAGGTTACTCTGGCCACCAGAAATCCAGGCCACAAAGATCAAAAGCCTAAAGAGAAAACAGAAACTAAGGGGAAAACAAAATGAAACAAAACACCCATCCAACAAAGACAAACTCAGCAATCAACACTTAGATCTATAATCACCCCAAACCCAGATGCCTAAGTGCCAGCGTAAAAACACAATCATCAACAGCCAAGGCAATATGGCACAACCAGAGCCCAGATATTCTATGATAGCAATACCTGAATATTCCAAAACAGCTGAAACACAAGAAAACTACCTTAAAATCAACTATATGAAGATGAGAGAGGTCCTTAAAGAGGAAATGAAAACAATCTACTAAAGAAATCCAGGAAACTGCAAACAAAAAATAGACAATTTTTTCGACAGATACCATTCACCAAAGTTTCAATTAGATAAACAAAACAGACATATAAATCCTAAGGAAATAAAAGAGCAGTTATTAAGTCTCCCAACCAATCAAAAGCCCAAGGAGAGATGGTTTTAGAATAGAATTCTGCTACACTTTCAAAGAAGAGTTAATGCCAGTACTCCTCAAATTATTCCACAAAACAGAAACAGAAGTAACACTGCCAAATTCATTTTATGAGATCACAGTCACCCTGATACCCAAATCACACAAAGAATCAACAGAGAAAGAGAATTTTAAGATCAATTTAACTTGTGAGCATTCATGCAAAAATACTCAATAAAATACAAACCAAATCTAAGAAAATGTCAAAAAGATCATACACCGTGATCAAGTAGGCTTCATCCCAGAGACGCAAGGATGGTTCAACACACAAAAATCTGTCAATGTAATGCACCATATAAACAAACTGAAAGAAAAAACCCACATGATTATCACATTAGATGCTGAAAAAGTCTTTGACAAAATCTAACACTTCTTTCTGATAAAAGTCTTGGAGAGATGGAGAGATCAGGGATACAGTCGGCATACCTAAGCATAATAAGGGCATTTTACAGCCTATAGCCAACATCAAATTGAGTGAAGAGAAACTCAAAGCACTCTACTAAAATTAGGAACAAGACAAGGCTGCACGTTCTCTCCATGTCTATTCAATGTAGTACCTGAAGTTTTATCCAGAGCAATAAAACAACTAAAAGAGATCCAGGGGATACGAATTGGAAAGTAACAGTTGAAGTATTGCTATTTGCAGATGATAATGATAGTATACATAAGTGACCCCAAAAAATCTACCAGGGAACTTTTATAGCTGATAAACACCTTTAGCAAAGTGGGTTGAATAAAAGATTAATTAAAATAAAAAAATCAGTAACCCTCCTATATACAAATGGGCTGAGAAAGAAATTAGGAAAACAACACCCTTCACAATAGTCACAAATAATATAAAATATCTTGGTGTAACTCTAAGCAAAATCTTAGGAGAAAGCAATTGAAGAAGATATCAGAAGATGGAAAGATTCCCCATGCTTATGGATTGGTAAGATTAATGTAGTAAAAATGGCCATTCTACCAAAAGCAATCTACAGATTCAATGCAATCCCCATCAGAATTTCCAGGAAGACACTCAAACCACAGGAGCCTGAACCAGCCGTCTTCTGTAACTAGACAAGTGGAGTGACTGGAACACCAAACCAGCCACATAACCTTTGACCTCCAGATTTTCCTGACTGCAGATTGTGCTGGGATGGAGCCTAGCAGAATCATCATCAAAGAGACCAGAGAGACTTTATCCAGAAAGGGATGGGAGCAGAGGCAGAGTCCCACAGCCAGATATTAGGTGGAACTCAGAGAAGTCCTGCAAAAGAGGGGGAAGAATGATTGGAGGATCCGAAGGATCAAGAACTCCACAAGAACCGGGTCTACAAAGTCAACTGACAGGGATTCAAGTGGGGTCGCAGAGAGCCCATATGAGTCTGACCTAGGTCCTCTGCATACATGTTATGTGCAGCTTGCTGTTTTTCCGGAACTCCTAACAGTAGGAGTGGGTACTGTCTGACTCTTTTGCCTCTTTTGGGGACTCTTTTTCTCCTACTGGGTTGCCTTGTCTAGCCTTAACGTGAAAGTATGTGCCTGGTCTCATTGTAGCATGTTATGCTGTGTCTGGTAGAAGACCCTGGGGGAGCCTGCTTTTTTCTGAGGAGAGGTAAAAGGGGTTGGATCTGGGGGAGAAAGAAAGGAGAGAGAGGCTTTGGGGAGGGAGTGGAGGGGACACTTCAGTTGGGATGTAATATATGAGAGAATTAAAAAAAAACAACAACTTGCTGTCTAAAAGATGGGGTGTTGCAGACTATACATGCAAAAATACTATAACTCCTGCATTTAATTAAGTATTCAAATTCTACCTGGTATTTGATAGTTCTGAGTGATAGGGTATCTCCGACAAGGGAATGAGCCAATTCAAGCCAAATTAAAGTAAAAATGTAGGTTTATTGGGGGCAGCTCTCAGGAGGGTTCATGGAGTGGGTCAGTGAAGTTGCTATGTAGAGGGAGATAGAAAAGCAGGGGTTGAAGAAGAGAGAGAGAGAGAGAGAGAGAGAGAGAGAGAGAGATCCAAAATTTCTAGATTCTATAGTGAAGAGCCTCTGGCGGAGAGGAAGCCCTACCCTGCCAGCCATACCCTGTAATGGGAAGGGACTGAGGGACACTGGGAGAAACCGGAGGCCAGGTCCTCTTTGGTTAAATGGACACCTTAGCCACTTATCCCAGGTCTGAATTCTAATTCGGAGGAGGCATTTTAAAAAGAAATGTCTGATTTTCTCATGGCATGTGTAAAGGAAGAAAATGAAGACTAGATAGGTGTTGAATGCAACATTTATTAAACATATTATGCAATATATGATTCAATAAAGGTGTAGCTTGAACAAAGTTTTCTTTGTGTTTAGAGTAGAAGCTGTGATACTCTTAGCCTCAGTATATAAAATTTGCTTATTAAGTGGTAAGATATGCTACCATATCCCTAGTAACAATAGCTGCTTAAAAATATCTATCAGATTAAAATGAATTAATCAACATTTTTTTTGTCTTTTGAACACAGGAATATGAAATTTATGATTATATAAAGTAATTGGTGTCAAATCAGCTTTAGAGATTCTTTACCTCAAGACACATAGTCTTCTCTGATGTAAGTCATTTAGGCAATGATAGACAGGAAGCAGTGACTTATGGGCAATGTGCATGGGGAACTCCGAAGACTGAAGGGGAAGTGCCTGGGAGAGGTGGGGCCAGGCTGGGCTGGGCAGGGTGTGGCAGACCACTTTTAGTTCCCATGGTTTCCATATGTCTGTTCCTAAGAGAAGGAGACTCTTCACCAAATAAATATCTTTTTTTTTTTTTTTTTTTTTTTGCCTTGTTCTTCCTGTGTGTGGGAGTTGGATGCCACTCTATGGGATAGATCTCCTTTCTTCCATACTATGCATGCCCTGAAGTGAGGCTGTTTCCCAGCACAGCACTGGATAACTCTGCTTGTTGTATCACAGGTCATGGTGAGTTTAATCAGCTATCACTGGTTTCATACTGGGTGAGGGTTAAATTACATCATCTTTTTTGGGAATCTGTTACTTATGTTCCAAAGGATAACTGTGTGGATTGATCAAGTTAATCATCTGTCAGAGGGAGGGACAAAATATCTTTACACCTCTTCAGAGCTGACTGCAGACATTGCTATCCTGACAATACGTGCCTGTGACATAAGATATAAATCAAAATAGTTTCTGATTATGATGACAGATGATAATTTTATAGCTATATGTCAATTACTCTTTTTAAAAATGTATTTATTTATTAATTACAGTTTATTCACTTTGTATCCCAGCTGTAGCCCCCTCCCTCATTTCCTTCCAACCTCATCCTCCCTCCCTCATCTCCTCCCATGCCCCTTTTCAAGTCCACTGATAGGGAAGGTCCTTCTCCCCTTCCCTTTGACCCTAGCCTATTAGGTCTTATCAGGACTGGCAGCATTGTCTTCCTCTGTGGCCTGGCAAGGCTGCTCCCCACTCAGGGGAAGGTGATTAAAGAACCAGCCACTGAATTTATGTCAGAGACAGATTTTTCTTAATAATCAGAAAAACAGCAAATCAAATCATAGCAAAATACCATGATATCAGCAGAGGTGCAGTCCAGCAACATCATGCGTTGCTAAGGATATTGAGCAACAGAATACTATGCAATGTGGAAGGAAGGGTAACCTTATGCAACTTTGAAATTTGTTTGGCATTATTACTTACTTAAAGTGAACCTGTATGTACCCTAAGACACGGCTTCTTAAACTGTGGGTCATGACCCCATATGAGATTGAGTAAATGGGTAGAAGGGGACACAAAAGCAGTCAAATATTTGTGAATGTGTATGATGGAAAATTAATTTACAATAAGACATATAATGAATCCAAAGTGTTTCTCACAGTGCTTGCCCACATTTTGCTGTGTATTACATTATTACACCCGTGATTTTAAACATAACCTGCGCTGTGCATGTCAGCATGCCACACAGTGCTGTGATGTCTAACTGTCTAGAACAGTCTAGAACAGCGGTTCTCAACCTTCCTAATATGGCGACCCTTTCACACAGTTCCTCGTGTTGCGGTGACCCCCCCCCCCCATAATGTTATTTTGGTTGCTACTTCATAATTATTGTTGCTAATAAGATGAGTCACAGTGGCTGTGCTAATGAACTTCTGTGTGTGGTAAGTGGGGTGATGTACAGAAAAGGAGAGGTGAGGGAGGAAGAGATACAGGTGGCATTGTTGGAAGAGTAGGGACCAGACACATAATTAGCAGGCTCTACTGCAAAATGAAAAATGTGAAGCCTTTTGTTAAACTCATTAAAAATTTCTCTTTGAAAAAGAAGACCTTCAAACAAAATGCAGTCTTTTTAAGCATTGGATCCTGTGTATATGCAATGCATAGGCTACACACCCACCCACACACACACCCACACACACACACACACACGTGGTGCTGGTCCTGGGAATAATTTTAGGAATAAGGCTCAAAAACAGGACCAAGAAGAAAATATTTAAATTCTTTCCACCCTTGTGATTATGACAGTCATTTAAAAAGTTGTAGCCAGGTGTGGTGGCACACACCTTTAATCTCAACACTCAGGAAGCAGAGGCAGGGGGATCCCTGGGTTCGAAGCCAGCCTGATCTACAGAGTGAGTTCCAGGACACCCAGAGCTACTCAGAGAAACCCTGTCTTAAAAGATTAAGCCAAGCCAAACCAAACCAAACCAAACCAAACCAAACCAAACCAAACCAAACC
>NW_026585689.1:9894142-9904718 GCF_907164565.1 Psammomys obesus | reverse complement strand
CCAAACCAAACCAAACCAAACCAAACCAAACCAAACCAAACCAAACCAAACCAAACCAAACCAAATCAAACCAAAAAAAAAAAAAAATGGAAACCACAAAAACATTTTTTTTAATTTTAATTTTTTATTAATTACATTTGATTCACTTTGTGCCTCAACTGTAGCCCCCTCTCCCATTGCCTCCCAATCCCACCCTCCCTCCCTCATCTCCTCCTGTGCCCCTCCCCGAGTTTAAAAACCATTCTTTGACTCTCTTAATTAATAAACATTAACCTAATGACTTTTTACATTTCCTCCCTACTCATAATGCATGCATTATCAACACTTCAATATAAACTGGACTCATAGTCTAGTTACAGTTCTGTTGCTTTAAGAAATTTAATGTAATATGAATCATAGGAATTTCCCCACATTCCCCAATGTTGTCTTGGAACATAATCATCAATGAAACAATTGATGACAGATTTGTCATTGATGATCTTGGAGGATCATGGTCTAACATGGTCAGATGCCACACAGATAAGTGAGAAGCAAATGACAGTTGAAGTGGATGTATCAAGTATAGGTGCTTTCAAGTAGTTTGATGAAGGCAAACAAACAGGAAAAGTGCTGAGCAGAGATGCATGCGAGTGTGGGAGACTTGAATGTAACTTAGGCAAAGGCACAATTTTAGAGAGGAGTAGAAGGCTGTGATGATTGATGGAATACATTCTTAGAGGAGTTGCTTGGGGAACAAACATGCATAGTTCACTGAACAGACGTAGTCTCTCCTGAAACAAGAGTATAGCAAAAGATGGAATATATACAGTGCAATGTCAAAGTACAGAGAAGGGGAGGTTATTAAATTCATATAATACAGGAAAATAGAAATGACAGAAAGTGAGAAAAGTGTGTATCTTGGGATTACAGATAAAACAGCTATGGCAAAATGATAGAGGCTGATTCAGAGATGAGTTTCAAATTTGTGAATAGCAGTAAGAACCAGGAATGGAAGTAAGTCTTGCGAGCTTAAGAATTCACAAGCAGAGAAAATAAATTAGACAGTTTGCCAGAACTGGGGCTTGTAAAAGCAAATATCTTGGAAAAAGCAGCACACAAGGAATTTGGTGTACCACCTGAAGCAATATTAAAACTCTGAATAAGAAATAACATAGGCAGTTGAGTGGGGACACCGAGGTGGTTTTATAAGGTTGAGTTTGAGCAAAATGTCAACAAAACATTTATATAGAATGGATTGGAAGAATGCTTTAAGCCAAAGGCTAAACTATCAAGAGCTTTAAGAAAGGATCCAGAAGATGGTAGGAAACAGTAGTAATGAGGATACAGAAAGCCAGAAAAGGGTGTTTCAAAGCCCTGGTCCTTCTGAGAGGTGATGGAGGAATGGTTGCTGGGAAGAGGCAAGATAATGTTGCCTCCTAAGTACTGAGTTAGTGTAGACAGCCCTGGGAAATTTTGAGTTGCTGTTTGGTCAAAGGTCGGAGGTTTCATCTGAGAGAAGGCCAAGGATTCAGGTTTGCTTTTCCACAGTGGATTGGATTCCACAAGGCACAGTGTTGAATATTTGTCTACAAGCCTAGCTAGCACCTGCTAGGAATCCACAGACTCATATTTCTCTTCAACATGTCTTTAGCACACACCAACTATACCACTATTAAATATGTTCTTTATTTAATGTCTGCAAATCTTTAACATCTCCCATGATTTCTCTGCCTTCCTGTGCATTCAGTGAGTGATACAAAAGATTCTACACAACTTCCCAGACAGTTTAAATGAGTCAGTCACTGTTAAATCTGGAAAGGAAAAGACAGTGACAAGGGATAACAACAATAATAATGTCAGAAAGAGACCCAGAACTCTTCCATGTCATCTTGTTTCTTCCTTTAGTGTTTCTACACAATGTCAGCAAACTGAAAATAAGGTTTCCAAAAGGATTTTCTAGGGTGTGTAGGTCTGCTTTGTTTGATGTTCATGGGAATTAACCTTCCAGTACAGCAATTAAAAGGCAGATAAAACAAAGGTTTTAAAAAAGATTTTTTTTGTAACGGTTAATTTTTACCTTGGTTTTATCTTTAGTACATATATTACTCACCAGTTGTTTGAGTTGTAGGCTGTGTCTCTCTTTATACATTCATGGCCTTTACTTTCTCACTCCAGGGTACTTTTGAATATATGTCTGAAAAGGTGTTTTTAGTAATGTTCTGACACAGGGAAGAGAAATTAGATGTCACAGCTTAATTAGGTGGGGGATTAGTATTTCAAAGAACTTCATTTAGATTATTTGCCTGAGTTGTAAAATGTGAGCATATTAAATTGTGTACATTTTTATGGGCTATGATGTCTACCTTACCTCACTAGGTACAGTACTGAGACATGGCGTCATTCCAGAATATGTGGTGCATGAAGGACAGACAAGCTATGAACTTCACAGGATTGTCTGTTTTGTGTAGGTGCTGGAACAAGACAGAGTGACTTGGTGACTTAGACAGTAAAAGAGTACATTGTGGAGAATCTTTCTTTACACACCAAAAAGGGTCAAAGTAATCAATGTACTTTGTGTGTACCTGTCTGTCTTTCTATTATATATCATTTATCAGCCATCTATCCATGTATCTGTCTGTCTGTCTGTCTATCTATCTATCTATCTATCTATCTATCTATCTATCTATCTATCTATCTTTCTATCTATCCATCCATCCGTCAATCATCTATCTATCTATGTACATACCCACCAATGGAACACAGAGGTTTACTGTGTAGCCCAAGTTGGCCTTGGACTTAGGATTTTCTTATCTCCAACTCTTGAGTTCCAAGATTGTAGGTACACAGATCAATATTTTATCTATTTTATTTATTTATTTATTTTTACAGTGTAACAAACAGGATCCATATAATTTTGTCAACAAGAGGAAAAGTTTTAGAATGCATATGATCAGTCATCAAGTACTTTTCAGTGGATTTATAACGTATATATGAAAAGGCAGAGGTCTAAGGCCAATAACTGTTCCCTTGAGTTTTCTGAATGGTTTCCATAGAAGCTAACTTTGGGGAGAGATGGTTGAAAAACTCATATGGCTACTGCTTCTAAAAAAAAGTCTTATTGTAAGTCAAAAAGTCTGAGCCCACTTCCAGGTTTAAAAATTTACCAAATCCCACCAATCCCTCAGTCCCCAAACCCACTAATCCCTGAGTTCAAAATTCCACTAGTCCCTGGGGTTGTCTTGAAATCTCACCAACTCTATCCTGGAAATCTCCACCCTGGAAAACTGCCCCCCTCCCAAACCACCAAACTAAGCAAGCAACCAAGCAAGCAACTAACCAATCAAGCAACTAACCAAGCAAGCAAGCAACCAAAATCCAACCCTACATAAGCCTTCTGTTCAGTTTCCTGTTGCTTCTTGCCTGATCAGAAGCAGCTATTCTTTTGTGTCATTTCCAGTAAATCTCTTGTGTGAGCTTTTTTTTTTTTTTTTTTTTATGTGTGTGTGTGTGTGTGTGTGTGTGTGTGTGTGTGTGTGTATGGTGTGACTTTGTGGTATTTCTTGCCTCCCAACTGCCAGGATACATTTCCCTTCAGAGCTGTAACACTTGCATTTCCTCCCACTGAGAGAAAAACCTTCCCTCTCCCCCCTTAGAACTTCAATACTTCCACTTGGGGAAGCCTTCCCCTTAAGAGCTAGAACGCTTATGCCTATTTGGCTGCTATATTCATGTGCTGTTGTGCATCATCTGGGAGAAGGGAGGTGAGAGTGCTTGTTTTTTTTTAATTATGTGCTTAGTGCTGTGAAATGCTGTCCATATATTGTTTCATCAAATTCTCCTAAGAATCTGGTACATGGACATTGAATTGTCTCATTTTATGATGACAAACCAAGCCTCAGTCAGAAGTCAGGATATGACAGCTTTAAAAGCAGAGTTAGGTCTCTGAGATCATGGTCTCATAGCCATTTCTGTTTGGGAGTGGTCTGAGTACAGCACAACACAGGCAAGATGAATAATTTGTTGTGGTTCCTGGACATCGCTCCACGATGGTGCTGGTAGCTGTTACTCCAACAGTTTTCAGATGAGCTTTGAGACTTAGGTCTTAAAGTTGTGTGCCAATAAGGAGACATGTTAAAAAAGACACAGTTTCTGTTTTCAATATAGGAGATAAAATTTGGTAGATTTACATGAAAATTCTCTATTACATGTTCTTCCCTGTACTGAACTCAGGCTAACCCTTTTCCTCTTGCTCTGAAATTAAACTTTTAAATGTTTTTAGCAAAATAATTGATAAACATAATGCATAAAATTAGTAGTATAATAATGCAGGAAAAAATAAAGAAAAGGGAAAAGGTTAGCCAGAAAAGAATAGAGTAGATACACACACAAAAACATACACCTGAAACCAAATTCATATTCTGTGCACAAATAAGAAATGTCTTGAAGATTTAAATGTAAAAATATAAACTATAAAATCAATAAATATGCCACTGAAATCTTACCTCTTGTTTAGTCCAGATAAGCAATTTTAACTGTGAAAACACTGGAGAAAGTATTTAGATTTTATTATATAAGAAAGTGTAAAACACAAACACTCAGAACATTAGTCATAGGTTGGAAATATATGAAACAAATGGGTCAGAGTCAGTAGGAATTTAATTATGCCTCAACATTTAGGAGAAAAAAAATCAAGGCAAAGCATTCCTTTCATTTCTGGTATAAATGTGTTATAAGGTATAGATAAGTATTTCATCTTGCTGAGATCTTTCTGGATGCTTGTCCTCATCAAGAGTCCTTACATTTTCAAGTTGTCAAATTTGATATCCAAGATATCATTTATCAGTTTCTGAAAAAATGGGTTAAATGTCACACAGATGAGAATGAGCCCAATTTTAACCCATCAGCACACTCACCCAGGTGTTCATGGGATCTGAGCCTACTCTAACACATAAGACTGTAATACCATCCAGCCAATATTTGTTGGTATTTATGGAGATTTTGAAAGACAGATGTCATCTGTGATTTAGAGGTAGAAAGTCATTGAGTTCTCTCCTGCTGTTTTCTTGGGTCTAAATAAACTCAGCCTCAAAAGATTTGTTTAATGTCTTTTAGTGAGGTGTCACTTCCCTTCCTATGACTGTAAGCCATCTGTTTATTGTTTTGATAATATTTTTCTAGTTTATCTAGAATCCGTTCGATTTAATTTCTCTTTCCTTTTGACAATGAGACCATAATTTGCTTCTCTTCAGCTTCCTGGATAGTTAAACTTCTCTGCATCTCCTCAAACATTCCTGTACTTCGTTTCTGCTTTACTCTCTGCAAATAAAGGAAACAGGAATGACAGGCAAGTGCAAAGAGCATTTTATCTAAATTTACACACCTTGAATAGGAATTATCCTTTTGAAGATGTGGGAGAAAATAGGGAGAGAGGTAAGCTAGTGTGTGGTAGGGAAGCAGCCACTGGCTTGTGTTTATTTTGTGGTGACTCGGATCTAGTATATTAGAGACAAGAGCTCCTGAGTGAAACCTCTAATTTACAATGCTGCTGTGCTATGCAAATTTTTAAAATTTTAATTTTAATATTAATTACAGTTTACTCACTTTGTATCCCAGTTGTGGCCCTCTCCTTCATTTCCTCTCAATCCTACCCTCCCTCCCTCTTCTCCCATGCCCCTCTCCAAGTCCACTGATAGGGGAGGTCCTCCTCCCCTTTCATCTAACCCTAGCCTATCAGGTCTCATCAGAACTGGCTGCATGTCTTCCTCTGTGGCCTGCTAAGGCTACTCCCCTCTCGGGGGTGGGGGGGAAATGATCAAAGAGCCAGCCACCAAGTTCATGTCAGAGACAGCCCTTTTTCCCCTTACTAGGGTACCCGCTTGGAGATTGACCTGTCATGGGCTACCTCTGTGCAGGGGTTCTAGGTTGTCTCCATTCATGGTCCTTGGTTGGAGTATCAGTCTCAGAAAAGACCCCCTTTGCCCAGATTTCTTGGTTCTGTTGCTTTCCTTGTGGAGCTCCTGTCCCCTCCAGGTCTTTCTATCTCCCCCTTCTTTCATAAGAGTTTCTGTACTCTGCCCAGAGTTACTTTCATTTCTCATCTCCAACTCCAGTTGGTACTGGACAGAGCATGGGCACTTAGTGGGAGATACCTGCTGTCTGAGAGAAGTCAATCTGTTGTCTTCATAGAGCTCCTTTCTTTCTTGAAATCCTTGAGCTTCAAGGGGGTTAAGAATCACTCAAACAAAGCCAAAGAACTGTATAAGCAGACAAAAACGTCCCCCAAACAATAGTCATTTCAGACCACCGAAAAGACAAACGAAAGTTTGAATGTTTTAAACCTTAGTTATTTAGTTTTTTGATAACATTGACTACAATCGATAATGTCTCCGCTAAAAGATCTTGGTGCAGTGGGCTGGGTAACTCTCTCTGTGGCTTTCCCTCCAGTCAGAGCCTTCATATGTAAGTGATCTATAAATAGAGGAGATGGCCAGAGTTTATAACTTTGAAAACGTTACTGCATTTCTTTTGTTTTCTCAATGGCAGTTAAGTTATGTGTGGTGAGCTCCACTTTGTAAGAGTCCTTCTAAATTAAGCTCTAAGACTTGCTATTTCAGGCATCTTGCTCAGCAGTCCTGGTGCCTTGTGACATTACTTCTGCTCTATTTACCAATAGGGTGAGTCAGGGATGGTGTCTATGGCCAAGTCAGTCTGGCAGTTGCTGAGAACTTATTTCTTCTGACATAAAGGAAGGTGTCCCTGCCATGGAAGAAGAACCTGGAAGACCCGTAGTTCCTGAGACAGATCATGTGAGTGTGGGGCCATCTGTCATAATGAAGCTTAGAAACAACAGTTTGGGTTTTCCCTGGCTTCCCTCTGCAGAATGATACCTAGTCATTGTCTTTTGTGAAAGTCACACAACCATCATTGTTTCATGGGGGAACCTTGGTATTAGTGACTTCTTTGTCCACAGTCTTTAACCTAATTGACGTACTTCTATCAGATTACTTTTTCTGTCTTAGGGTTACTATTGCTGTGATGAGACACCACGACCATGGCAAATCTTATAAAGGAAATCCAGCAGCTTAGAGTTTTAGTCCACTGTCATTTTGGTACAAGCATGGTGGCACAGAGGCAGAGATGGTGCTGCTGGAAGAGGAGCAGCACCTGGATCTACATCCTGGTCCGTAAGCAGCAGGCAGAGAGAATGAATCACTGGGTCTTGCTTGAACATCTGAAACCTCAATGCCTGCCCCCAGTGACACACTTTCTCCAACAAGGCAATATATTCTGCCTGAAATCGGAAGCCTTCTTAGTTCAGACACTCTTCTGCCTTTAGAGATAGATAATGGTGAAGACACTGTGACTTGGTTGTTTTCCCTATGGAGAAGCCACTGTCTCTCCGCTTCAGATTTTGTGATCCAGTTGAATGTACTTTAAGCAGAACTAACTTCTAGTCTAGATTGGAATGTTTTGATAATTTAGAAATAAGTTTTGGTGTATGGACATGGATTCTACAAGTCATAAACTCAGCTGCACAAACAGAACTTGCTTTATTTATTTATTTTTCTTATAAGAGAACTCAGGTTTCATTGCCAGTCTGCTCTCTACATGGTATCAGGAGGCTTCAGATAAATTCTGCCAAATTAGTGACTTCTCCAATGTTTATGGATTCAATCCATTCAGAGAAACAGCCTCAGTTTTCTGTTTTCTGTTTCGTGGCCCTCATTCTGCATCTTCCCAACCTCTTTTGGGGGGTATAGAAACTGTCTAATGGTTTCCTATGGCCTGTTGGGAAACATCATCCCACAGTGTCTCTCTCACTATGTAGCTTTAACTCTACTGTCACTAGAATCCAGGAGTGTGGGGTATGTGTATTAAGACTACACTGGACACCTTGCCCCTTTGCTATATGCTTTGAAGTGTGAGGTCCAGCTGCCATAGTTTCCCAGGCTGAATGGAAGTGTGGCCTTTCTGTTCTTCTCACTCTCAAAAGGTCAGAATAGGGCCAGTGGCAGATACATATTCTCTGATTCCAGAAAGATTCTTCCTTTTTTAAAAAAATGGGGGACAGAGCTAAACAGAATTCTCAACAGAGGAATATCAAATGGCAGAGAAACACATAGAGAAATGCTCAAAATCCTTAGTCATCAGAGAGATGCAAATTAAAACTACCCCGAGATTCCATCTTACACCGATCAGAAAGGCTAAGATCAAAAACTCAAGTGACAACACATGCTGGAGAAGATGTGGAGAAAGGGAAACCCTACTCCACTGCTGGTGGGAATGTAAACATGTACAACCACTGTGGAAATCAATCTGGCACTTTCTCAGACAATTAAGAATAGTGCTACCACAAGACTCAGCTATACCACTCCTGGGTATATATCCAAAAGATGTTCAAGTATGCAACAAGGACATTTGACCAACTATATTCATAGCAACTTTATCCATAATAGCCAGAATCTGGATCAGCCTAGATGTCCCTCAGTGGAGGAATGGAGGAATGGAGGAATTATGGTACATTTACACAATGGAATACTACTCAGCAATTAAAAACAAGGAAATCCATAAAGTTTCTTAATGAAATAATTGATTTTTTTTCTAAACTAATTTTTTTTTAATGAAATTTCAGTTTTGTTTTGTTTTTCTTTTGTACTTAAGAAGGCAATTCCATGAAGCTGTCAGATGTGACACAAATTTGTAGACGTATCATTTGAGGTGTAAAATACGTGCAACCCAAACATATATGAATGGAAGTCTTTGTTCTGGGGCTGTGATTGTTTTGGCTTTGACCCTGAGGGATTAATGTTATCTGATCCATGAGTAAAGAGTGGAGGGTGGGGTGTGTGTACTGAGCACATTAGAGTTCCTTCTTATCCCTACCTAGGGCCATCCAAACCCTGGGCTGCAAAAGCTGTGTCCCTTGCAGAGGTGGGAGCTTTGCTTGTACCTCCAGGAATGCTTTCCCAAGCGGTTTCTGGAGAACTAGGAGGCCACTGAGCAGGGGTCTCCTTTCTTACCCATTTCCTCATGCCAGCTTCAAATACACCAAAACTGTGTTTACTGGGAATAGTTCAGCCTTTTCTGCCTTGTGGATCATGTGCAACGTAGCTTAAAGAATGCCGCCAATAAAAAGCATTTTGAAATCTCTTTACCCATCATAAATGATATTAAACGATATTCCAGATTCATGGTTGTGCTGAGATGGATTCGCCTCTGACAGTTGCTGACTGACAGACTCAGTTTCTCCTTTTTCAGAGTGTTGAACAACTCCCACAGAGTCTTCTAACTTCGTGATGAAATCCTCCAGGTACATATGCTCTTGAGATAGGATTATGTCCCAACGCAACTACCATAAATTGAAAATATCAAACGTAAAAAAAAAAGTATCTAATATACTTATACTTAATATACAAATATATATATACTTAATATACAAAGTTTTGTGGCACAATGGCCTGTAGTGTAGGATGTTTATGTGCACAACGGTATGGCTGAGTCCCAGCCACCTAGCATGAGGTCGATATTGTCAACCCAGAAAAGGAGTCAAAATTCCAAACACAAACGATAGTCTCTAGCCTCAGGTATGGCAGTGAATACTTGTATTCCCAGCACTCAAGATACACGGAAGGAGTGTCACTAATTAATACTATTTTCACAAGGCAGTCAAGATGCCTTGATCAAACTATGCTAGAAATCTTCCTCTCACTCACGCTCTCCCATAACCTTCTAAAGCCTTGGCTGGGCTGCTTGTTCATGGGACTCAGAGAAGAAGTGCTTTAGAACAGATAAAGAACCCCTACTCCAAGAATTACTACTTTAATTCCTGTATCTTTTTTCTCTTGGGCCATACATTGAGAATGGAAGGAAACTTCTTACACAGTTACAGGGACGTTCCTGTCCCATTGACAGAATAAACGTGGGCTGTGTGTATGGACTGGCATTGTTCGCTCAACTCCTTTCTGTTTGTCATCCATAACCTTGTCCTAATTTTCACCTTGTCGTTACTGAGCTCTAATCTTGTCTGTTGCCAACATATGATCCCTGTGTTCCTTTTCTGAATGCATTACCAGATCATATCACTCAGAAAAATCTTTAGCGGTTATGAAAAAATCTTGTATTGGCTTTGTGTTTTTATAGGTCATAATTTGAACTCTTTGGTTAGGATTACAAGGTTATTAACAACTTCTGGCCCAAGACTGGTAATTAATAATTACTATGTGTCCCGTTTGTATTACTTCATACAATTGGACATTTCACAGCGATCCTCTGGGTTAGTAGTTTTGCCTTTATATTTAAAAATGAGGAGACTGAGCTTAGAGGGAAGAAATTATCTTCCTGAACTAAAAAAAATAGCACATTATCATTTACCCGTCATCTTTCCCCCGTACACCCAAAGCACTGAAGTCTTCTGAGATACTCGAGTGAACTAACTGCTGTTTTTCATGTCCCTCTTCTTTATGCTGGACTGAGAAGAAAGTTGATACACTGGGCAGGCTCTAATTAGTTTCCAAGATATTCAGACCACTTGCCACATCTCCCTTTCTTTCTTTCTTTCTTTCTTTCTTTCTTTCTTTCTTTCTTTCTTTCTTTCTTT
>NW_026585689.1:9868061-9894132 GCF_907164565.1 Psammomys obesus | reverse complement strand
TTTCTTTCTTTCTTTCTTTCTTTCTTTCTTTCTTTCTTTCTTTCTTTTCTTTTCTTTTCTTTTCTTTTTTGAGACAGGGTTATTCTGTGTAGCCTTGGATGTCCTGGTCTCGGGTTGTAGACCGGGCTGGCCTTGAACTCACAGAGGTCTTCCTGCCTTTGCCTCCCTGAGTGCAGGGATTACAGTTGTATGCCTCCTTTCCCGGTTGCCACTTTTCTATTTAAACATTTTGTCCCTTAGAAAGAGGATGATATATTCCTCCTACTGTGAACTAATAACATTCTGTTGGCTTTCTTATCATGAGATGGTGAATTTCAGGCATGGAAAATGTCCTCCACCCTGACTCATAACCCATAACCATCTATTGATTTCATTAGAAGGCAATCATTTTAGGAAGGTGAGTAACAGCATTGAGAGAGACTTTTAGGCTATAGTGTTATTCCTACAATAGATGACCTAGTGACTACTGACTTTTCCTTTTATTAATTTTTTTTAATATTTCACTATTTTTTTTAATTAACAGGAACACAAAGTCCAAGCAATTTATGATTTTTTCCAAACAGTAAGTACTTAGATATTTTTAAAACTGAGTATTGATTTTTTCTTTTTTTTATTTTTATTTTTAGTTACAATTTGTTAACTCTGTGTCCCAGCTGTATTGCGCTCCCTCATTCCCTCCCCCTCCCCAACACCCTCCCTGGTCTCCTCCCTGCCCCTTTCCAAGTCCACTGATAGGGGAGGACCTCCTCCCCTTTCATTTGACCCTGTTTTATCAGGTATCTTCAAGGCTGGCTGCAAAGTCCTCCTCTGTGGCCTAACAGGACTGCTCCTCCCCTGGGGGGGGGGGGAGGACAAAGAGCCTGCCCTTGAGATCCTGTTAGTAATAGTCCTTGTTCCTCTTGCTTTGGAAAACTACTTGGTTACTGAGCTACCACGGGCCACATCCCAGCAGAAGTTCTATGTTATATCCATAGATGATCTCAAGCTCTACTACAGGGCAACAATAATAAAAACTGCATGGTATTGGCATAGAAACAGAAAGGAGTATCAATGGAACCGCATAGAAGACCCAAAAATAAACCCATACACCTATGAATACTCGGTATTTGACAAAGAAGCCAAATCCATTCAATGGAAAAAAGACAGTATATTCAACAAATGGTGCTGGTCCAACTGGATGTCTACATGCAGAAAAATGAAAATAGATCCATATTTATCACCCTGCACAAAACTAAAGTCAAAGTGGATCAAGGTCCTCAACATAAAACCAGATACTCTAAATCAGTTGGAAAAAAAAGTGGGGAACAGCCTAGAACTCATTGGCACAGGAGACAACTTCCTGAACAGAACACCAACAGCACAGGCTTTTATTAATTTTTTAAAAAAATAATATATGAAGATGAATGTGCTTTTACAATGTGTGAGCTCATATATATAAATACCCAACATAGGAATTTCTCTTATTTTCTCAGCATGGCATTTTATCTAATAAAAAAAATTAATGCTGACTGAAGGCCATTTCTTTTTTAAAATTAATTTATTTGTTTTATTAATTACAATCTATTCATTTTGTATCCCAGCTGTAGCCCCCTCCCTCATTCCCTCTTAATTCCACCCTTCCTCCCTTTTCTCCACCCAAGACCCTCCCCCAGTTCACTAATAGGGGAGGTCCTCCTCCCCTTTCCTCTGACCCTATCCTATTAGGTCTCATCAGGGCTGGCTGCATTGTCTTCCTCTGTGGCCTGGCAAGGTTGCTCCCACCTCAGGGAAAGGTGATCAAAGAGCCAGCCACTGAGTTCATGTCAGAGACAACCCCTGTTCCCCTTACTAGGGTACCTGCTTGCAGACTGACCTATCATGGGCTACATCTGTGCAGGGGTTCTAGGTTATCCCCATGAATGGTCTTTGGTTAGAGTATCAGTCTCTGAACAGACTCCTGGGCCCAGATTTTTTGGTTTTTTTGTTCTCCTTGTGGAGCTCCTGTCCCCTCCAGTTCATTCTATCTCTTCCTTCTTTCATAAGTTTCCCTGCACTCTGCCAAAGTTTGGCTATAAGTCTCAGCATCGGCTTCGATGCCCTGATGAGTAGACTCTTTCAGAAGCCCTCTGTGGTAGGCTCCTGTCTTGTTCCTTGTTTTCACCTTCTTGTGATGTCTATCCCATTTGCCTTCCTGAATGAAGATTGAGCATCTTACCGAGGGTCCTCCTTCTTGCTTAGCTTCTTTAGGTGTACAGATTTTAGTATGTTTATCCTATATTATATAGTTAATATCCACTTATACGTGAGTATATACCATGTGTGTTTTTCTGTTTCTGGGATAACTCACAATGACCTTTTCTAAGTCCCACCATTTGCCTGAAAATTTCATGATTTCCTTGTTTTTAATTGCTAAATAGTATTCCATTGTGTAAATGTACCACAATTTCTGCATCCATTCCTCCATTGAGGGACATCTGGGTTTTTTCCAGATTCTGGCTATCATGAATAAAGCTATGAACATGGTTGAGCAAATGTCCTAGTTGTATACTATATGTATACATATGTATGTATATACTTGAGTATATTTTGGATATATAGGAATGCTATAGCTGGATCTTGAGGAAGCACTATTCCTAATTGTCTGAGAAAGTGCCAGATTGATTTCCAAAGTGGATATACAAGTTTACATTCCTACCAGCAATGGAGGAGTGTTCCCCTTTCTCCACATCCTCTCCAGCATACATTGTCACTTAAGTTTTCGATTTTAGCCATTCTGATGGTGTAAGGTGAAATCTCAGGGTCGTTTTAATTTGCATCTTCATGATGACTAAGGACCTTGAGCACTTCTTTAAGTGTTTCTCTGCCATTCAATATTCTTCTATTAAGAATTCTCTGTTTATCTCTTTACCCAATATCACAATAAACTGAGAGAAACTTAAATCAATCCCATTGGAATCAGGGACAAGGCAAGGCTGCCCTCTCTCTCCGTATCACTTGAATGAAGTTGAAGAAGATATCAGAAGATGGAAAGATCTCCGTTGCTCATGGATCGGTAGGATTAATAGTGAAAAAGGCTATCCTGCCAGAATCAATCTACAGTTCAATGCAATTCTCATCAAAATACCAACACAATTCTTTACAGAACTTGAAAGAATAATTCTTAATTTAATATGGAAAAACAAAAAACCCAGAATTGCTAAAACAATCCTGTACAACAGATTGTCTGGCGGTATCTCCATCCCTGATCTCAAGGTGTACTACAGAGCAATAGTAATAAAAACTGCATGATACAGGCATAAAAACAAAAAGGTGGATCAATGGAATCTAAGATCCAGAAACAAACTCACGCACTTATGGACACCTGATTTTTGACAAAGATGCCAAAACCATACAGTGGAAAAAAAGATAGCATCAACAAATGGTGCTCATCTAACTGGATGTCTACATGGAGAAAAATGCAAATAGATCCAAACTAAAGTCTAAGTTAATCAAAGACCTCAACATAAAACAAGACAAACTAAATCTGTTAGAAGAAAAAGTGGGGAACAGCCTAGAACTCATAGGCACAGGAGACAACTTCCTGAACAGAACACCAACAGCACAGGTTCTAAGAACAACAACCAATAAATGGGACCTCACGAAACTGAAAAGCTTCTGTAAAACAAAGGACACTGTTGTCAGAACAAAACGACAGCCTACAGACAGAGGGCTACTATCCAGAATATATAAAGAACCCAAGAAGTTAAACAGCAACAAATCAAGTAATCCAATTAAAAAATGAAGGCCATTTCTGAGAGAAGGCCAGACTGGTGTATTTTCTATCTGGGGTGTGGAGGTCAGAAAATTCTTTGGAAACAACTTAAAAGATTTTGCATTTTGGCTCTTGTAATCTGACTTCTTTTCAATTGTCTAACTCCCTACAGTGAAAATTTGAAGCTAAAGATGTAGTAAAAGTACATATGAAGTAAAACTGAACATTGTGGTTGTTTAAATGAGAATGGCTCCCATAAATTCATATGTCTGAATGTTTGGTTCCCAGGACTCTTTAAGAAGGATTAGGAGGTGTGGCTTTGTTGGAGGAGGTGTGTCACCTGGAAATGGGCTTTGAGGTTTTTTATTTTTTTTATTTTTAATTCTTTATTAATTACACTTTATTCACTTTGTATCCCCCCTGTGGTTCCCTCCCTCCTCCTATCCCAATCCCACCCTTCTTCCCCCCTCTGCATGCATGCCCCTCCCCAAGTCCACTGATAGGGGAGGTCTTCTTTTCCTTCCTCCTGATCCTAGTCAATTAGGTCTTATCAGGAGTGGCTGCATTGTCTTCTTCTGTGGCCTGGTAATGCTGCTTCCCCCTCAGGGGGAGGTAATTAAAGAACAGGCCAATCAGTTCTTGTCAGAGACAGTCCCTGTTCCTATTACAATGGAACCCACTTGGATATTGAACTGCCATGGGCTACATTTGTGCAGGGGTCTTAGGTTACTTAGGTTATCTCCATGCATTGTCCTTTGTTGGAGTATCTGTCTCAGGAAAGACCTCTGTGCTCAGATTTTTTGGTTCTGTTGCTCTCCTTGTAGAGTTCCTGTCCTCTCCAGATCTTAGTGTTTCCTACTTCTTTCCTAAGATTCCCTGCACTCTGCCCAAAGGTTGTCCATAAGTCTCAGAATCTGCATTGATAGTCTGCAGGGCAGAGCCTTTCAGAGGTCCTCTGTGTTGGGCTCCTTACTTGTTCCCTCTTTTTTCCTTCTTCTGATGTCCATCCTCTTTGCCTTTCGGATAGGAATTGAGCATTATAATATAGGATAAACCTACTAATATCTGTATACCTAAAGAAACTAATCAAGAGGGAGGGCTCTTGCTAAAAAGGGCTTTGAGGTTTTAAAAGCTCATGGCAGATCCAATCTCTCTAGATCTCTCTCTGCCTGTTTGTGGATCAGATGTCAGATCTCAGCTACTGCTCCATGCGTTGCCTGCCTACCTGCCATGCTTTCTGCCATGATGGAAATGGACTAAGCCTCTGAAGCTGTAAGCAAGCCCTAATTAAATACTTTCTTTTATAAGTTGCCTTGACTGCCCATTGTTTCCATATCTCTTCAACACAGTACTTGAAGTCCTAGCTAGAGCAATAAAACAAGTAAGGGAGATCAAGGGAATATAAATCAGAAGGAAGGAGTCAAAGTTTCACTATTCACAGATGATATGATAGTATACCTAAGTGACCCCAAAAACTCAACCAGAGAACTCCTTCAGCTGATAAACACCTTCAGCAAAGTGGCTGGATACAAAATTAACTCCAAAAAAAATCAGAAGCCCTCCTGTATACCCAAGACAAAAGGGTTGAGAAAGAAATCAGGGAAACAACACCCTTCATAATAGCCACTAATAACATAAAATACCTTGGGGTGACTCTAACCAAGCAGCTGAAACATCTGTTTGAAAAAAACTTCAAGTCTCTGAAGAAAGAAATCGAAGAAAACATCAGAAGATAGAAAGATCTCCTGTGCTCACGGATCGATAGTGAAAATGGCCATCCTGCCAAAAGCGATCTACAGATTCAATGCAATTCCCATCAAAATACCAACACAATTCTTTACAGACCCCGAAAGAAAAATTCTCAACTTATATGGAGAAACAAAACACCCAGAATTTCCAAAACAATCCTGTACAACAACAGATCCTCTGGAGGTATCTCCACCCCTGATCTCAAGTTGTACTACAGAGCAATAATAATAAAAACTGCATGGTATTGGCATAGAAGCAGAAAGGAGGATCAATGGAACCAAACAGAAGACCCAGAAATATACCTACACACCTATGAATACTCGATTTTTGACAAAGAAGCCAAAACCATTCAATGGAAAAAAGACAGCATCTTCAACAAATGGTGCTGGTCCAACTGGATGTCTATATGCAGAAAAATGAAAGTAGATTCTTATTTATCACCCTGCACAAAACTAACATCCAAATCGGTTAGAAGAAAAAGTGGGGAAGAGCCTAGAACTCATTGGCACAGGAGACAACTTCTTGAACAGAATACCATCGGCACAGGCCCTAAGAGCAACAATCAATAAATGGGACCTCATGAAACTGAAAAGCTTCTGTAAAGCAAAAGACACTGTCATTAGAACAAAACGACAGCCTACAGATTGGGAAAGGATCTTCACCAACCCAACATCTGACAGAGGGCTGATATCTGGAATATATAAAGAACTCAAGAAGTTAAAAGGCAATAATTCAAGTAACCCAATTAAAAAAATGGGGTATGGAGTTAAACAGAGAATTCTCTGTAGAAGAATATAGAATGGCAGAGAAACACATAAGGAGATGCTCAACATCCCCAGCCATCAGAGAGATGCAAATCAAAACGACCCTGAGATTTCACCTTACACCCATCAAAATGGCTAAGATCAAAAACTCAAGAGATAACGAATGCTGGAGAGGCTGTGGAGAAAGGGGAACCCTCCTCCATTGCTGGTGGAAATGTCAACTGGTACAACCACTCTGGAAATCAATCTGGTGCTTTCACAGACAATCAGGAATAATGCTACCTCAAGATTCAGCTATACCACTCCTAGGCATATATCCAAAAGATTTTCAAGTACACAAGGTCATTTGCTCAACCATGTTTGTAGCAGCTTTATTCGTAATAGCCAGAACCTGGAAACAATCTGTAGATGAACCTGAAGATACCTGATAAGCTAGGGCTAGGTGGAAGGAGAGGAGGACACCCCCTCTCAATCCCTCCCAATCCTCCCCTTCCGAGGACTTGGAAGGGGGCAGGGAGGAGATGAGGGAGGGAGGGGAGGATTGGGAGGGAAGAAGGAGAGGGCTATAGCTGGGATACAAGTGAATGTATAAAATTATTAAAAAATATTTTTGCATTAAGAAATGTTAAAGATGAAAAAAAGAAAAACAATAAATCAAAAGCAACAAACAAAACAAAACAATAAAGAATATGAATTAAAAAAATAAGTTGCCTTCATCATGGTGTTTCTTCATGGTAATAGGACAGTAATCAAGATACCATAACATATTCAATCCTAATATTATTTACCTTAACCTTGGACTCATCTACCATTTGCTCCATGTACAGGAACTCAGGCTCTGTCTAAGATAAAGAATAATTATTAACTACACTTATTGTCATCAGCTTACCTTTTAGCTTCAGGACCAGGAAGGAACAAGTAGCAATCTATAGTGCCATAAGCTTGTCTTTTAGCTCTGTTAACTTGGGGCCAGGATATGATCACTGTAAATTGCCATCAGTTTATCCCTTTCCTGTGACCTGTTTCAGCCCCTGCCACTGAGTAATCTCTAATTTTCTATTTAGCTATGAACAGCCAGCTGATTTCCATCTCTGAGTGAAGACTGTGCTGGTTTATTTTCTCTCTAGGTGGGGAGGCAGAAAATCCTTCAGAAGCAGCTCAAGAGATTTTTGCATTCCAGCTCTTGAAATCTGCTGTTTTTTCAATTGCCTAACAGCTTACAGTGCAAATCTGCAGGCCATTACTTCAGGGTGGGGCTTCAGTGTGATGTAAAGTACATCTTTCATTAAAGGGATAGTTATTTGTGTTATCTTCATATCTCATCTTCAGGTGTGTCATATTTCTCAGTACTTTTGGGCTTTAGGTTGGCCTTCCATAGGGTTTGAGACAGAATTTTCTTTTTTTTTTTTAAATCTTTTATTTTTTTTATTAATTACACTTTATTCATTTTGTATCCCCCCATGAGCCCCTCCCTCCTCCCCTGCCGATCCCACCCTCCCTCCCCTTTCTGCATGCATGCCACTCCCCAAGTCCACTGATAGGGGAGGTCCTCCTCTCCTTCTTTCTGATCTTAGTCTATCAGTTCTCATCAAAAGTGGCTGCATTGTCCTCTACTGTGGCCTGGTAAGGCTGCTCCCCCCTCAGGGGGAAGTGATCAACGAGCAGGCCAATCAGATTATGTCAGAGGCAGTCCCTCTTCCCATTACTATGGAACCCACTTGGACACTGAACTGCCATGGGCTACACCTGTGCAGGGGTTCCAGGTCATCTCCACAAATAGTCCTTGGTTGGAGTATGAGTCTCTGGGAAGTTCCCTGTGTTCAAATTATCTTGTTCTGTTGCTCTGCTTGTGGAGTTCCCGTTCCCTCCAGCTCTTACTATTTCCCACTTCTTACATAAAATTCCAAAGCAGAATTTTCTTTTAAATACAGGAGTACAGGAGGGCTCTCGTGAGGGTGTGAGGGGCCCATCCTGTTCCTGTCACTTTTATTAAGGGAGCTACTGACCCATCCACCATACTGTTTTTCTCAAAGGAAGCTGACCTATTGATATTCATAGATATCTAATGGTACCTAAAGGGAAAATAGAAGCAGAAGGCCTTTTTTGATTTTTGTTTTCAGGAGCTCCACAAGGAGACCAACAAAGTCATTAAATCTGGGCCCATGGGGGCCTGCAGAGACTGATGCACCAACTACGAACCATGCATGGAGAGGACCTAGACCCCTTGCTCAGATGCAGCTGAGGCAGCTCAGTCTTCATGTGGGTACCCTAGTAAGGGGAGCAGGGACTCTCTGACATGGACTGTGTTGATCACCTTCCTCTGGTGGGGCAGCCTTGCCAGGACACAGAAAAAAAGGATACAGGCAGTCTTGATGAGACTTGATAGGCTGCGGTCAGATGGTAGGGGAGGAGGGATCCCCCTTTCTGTGGACTAGGGGAGGAGGATAGGGAGGAAAGAGGAAGGGAGGGTGGGGCCAGGAGGAGACAAGGGAAGGAGCTACAATTGGGATGTAAAGTGAATACATTATAAAAAATAAATTTAAATAAAAATTAAAATTTGAAGAACTGGAACAATTTGTCAGGATTCAAAAGAGCCCACCCTCCATTGCATGCAACTAGCAGTATATGGCACCCATAGCACTATATGCTATACTGTAGCATGATAACAGCTATAAATCTCTGCAGCTTCCCTGAGGAGGAAGATAGAGAAGACAAATAAAAACCCATGTTATTAAACTGGCACTGAGGTTAGCCACATGGTGAACAAGAAGTCACATACTGGGGAGGGGAGCGTTAGTGAAAGAAGGAACAAGGGAACCCAAGGTACCACTGGAGACACATGAGGTCTCCGGCCAGTGTCTTGAGAAAAGAAGAGGGAACAGACAAGCTATGTTCTTCGAGTCAGCACTCAGAAAGGTAAGCAGGCACAGCAGAGCCTAAGTGGCCCTGTATCCAATGCCCCTCTCACTTCCGTTCTCTCTGGGTAGCATCCCCCATCACTGTAAAATTCATTCACAATGTTATTCTGTCACCCTCTGGGACATTCTCATCTTGCAAAACAGAAACTCAACACTTACTAAACAACTTCCCACTCTCTCTACCTTCTTGCTCCTATCATCGCCACCCTACTTTCTGTTTCTATGAGCGATGACTCTAGATAAATCACATAAATGAAGTCATAGATATGAGAATTACATACAATGTGTTTTGAACATATCCACCTCTTTTCCCAACCCCTACCATCATTAAAGAAAACTGACTCTTCTCACAGAATCTATCAAATGCTAACAGCCTCAGTGACTGTTGAGATTTTGTGTCCTTTCCCTGTGTTGCTAGGATTTTTGTCTGGCTAAAACTTGCTCAAGTCTTAGGCATGCTGTTACGGTACCTGGGAGCTCATATTACAACTTCTGTGCTGTGTCTGGAATACACCTTTTCTCTGATGCTGTTGTCCATATTTGGCTCTTATAATCTTTCTGTTCCCTATTCTGTAAAGATTCCTGAGCCTTGGGGATGGGGGATTTGATGTACTTTATTTCACTTCATGTAATGTCCTTAAAGTTTTATTATAGTGTGTCAGAATTTAGCTTCATTTAAAAGCTAATTAATATACTGTTTTATACATATACTGTCTTTGTTTGAATACTTTGAGTTATAGGGAACAACTCTACTGTGAACAGAGATGTGCAAATATCTTCAGGACTGTTTTTAATTCACACACAAACAGAATTACTGGATCATTTTATAACTCTATTTTTTTTTAAATCTGCTAAGGAATACTGTGCTATTTGCACAGTATTGATATCATTTTATCTTTTTCTTGATGCACCATTTCTAATTTCTCTATATCATTTAAAGTACATATTGTTTTTATTTTTCTATAATAGAAATTAAAATGCATGCACTAGAAGTGTCTTGAATGAAGAGAAATGATTAGACAGGGTCTTTGTGTGATAGGTCTCTCTGACTCATGTCACATATTAGTGACATATATTGGTTTTTATACCCTCTGCTATTTTGATAAAAAATGATGCTCATAGAGAAAGCATAACTGAGTTCAATAAAAAAAAAAGTTCAGGGCTGGCAAGATGGCTCAGTGGGTAAGTGTGCTTGCCACCATGCCTAATGATCTAAGTTTCATTCCAGGGGCCCGCATGGCAGAAGGACAGAACTGAGTTGCACAAGCTGTCCTCTGGTCATGTCTGGCTTCCACCCTTGGCCCTCCACCCCCAGTTTATATTTTTGCTGAAGTAAAGCCTATGTAAAATCAGATAGTTGACAACAAAACTATGTTTTAAAGCCCATGAGTTCCTGCAGGCATTTTCCTTAATGATGAACCTCCCAGCTTCTACAGTAATAGCCTTTGAGAGATCTGGACATATAAACTATTAGCAATCATGCTATAATCAACTACCTGAGAAGAATAAATGTAAGGGAGGGAAGATTAGTGTTGTTTCATGATTTGAGGGGCTACAGATCAGTAAGATAGAGGAGGTATGGTGGCAGGGGCCAGCGTGGTCCAGTGGGGCAATGGAAGGGAGTGGCATACCTTCCTCATACTTTTACAAGCCAGGGATGCAGAGAGAATAAGACAAGAGAAGGATGGGTATAAGCTGCAAGCTCACCACCCAGCAACCTATATCTGCCAACTAGACCTCACCTTTAAAAATTTTCATGACTTGTCAAAAACAGAGCTATCAATTGGGCAAACAAGTATTCAAACCCACAAATCTGTGGGGGCATATTAAACATTCAAACATAACATTCTATTCCTGGCCCTCATAGGCTCAGGTCCATCGCAAAAACGCATTCAGCTCAGCTTCAAACATCCCCAAGAGTTCCAAAGTTTAAACACTGTTCAAAAGTCCAACGTATTACATGTTTTTTTTTTAATAAGACTCAAGACAGTCTCTTCACTGTGAGCCATTGTGAAATAAAAAATCAAATCACACACTTCCAAATACAATGATATAAACACCCTCATTCAAAAAGAAAAGAAAGGATACATAGCATGGAAAGATGAGACCAAAGTAAGGCTGAAACGCGGCAGGACAAACAGCAAACCCTGCAGCTTTATGGTCCAGCATCTAGGGATTGCAGTGGCATCAACTTGGAGTCCATTCCAGGCTTGAGTATCTATCCCTTTAGTATAGGTGACTGCAGCATTCATGGCCTCTCTCTTGGTCCAGGTCCACCTGGAATCTCCAGCTTTCTTCAGCAGATGTGATGGTATCCTTGGGCCTCCACTGAAACTTAGATTTCACCTTCACTGATTCAGGCAGCCCACTTGAGAGCTCAATCAGAGAATCACAGCCTGTTACACACTTCCTGGCTTCAGTGACTTTCTGGAACCTTGAATCAAGCCACTGTGACTTTCTTTGTAGCTCTTATAGTTTGCATGTCTGAAAAACCTGTACCACATGAATGATGGTCAGTTTTACTGCCAGATTGAGGTGCGGCCTGCTACCTTTGTACCAGAGCTGCAATTGCCATTGTGTGCAATTGTGGCTGAACCTGGGCAAATACTTCTCTAGGCTGACGCTTTCCAGCAGGGAACCTGGAGGCTCTATCTTTTCAATCACTCTGCTCCTAGGCACTCTTCTTTCAAATTAATACGTGCTTTAAAAATATCTTGGATTCTTTGATGGGTAGGATCTTCTGCTCAAGTTATTAATCTTACTGTTATAGTGCAAAATGACCCTGCTTCCCCTTCATTGTACTAATAATTTTAGCAATTTTTACCATTTTGTTTATATCTGTATTGTGTGCAATTCTAAACACATTCAGATATCTTTCCTTTCCTTAAAAAAATCATACATTTTCATGTCTTTTTGTTTTACCTTCTGTTCTCTGTCTTGTAGATCTTTCAGAGATCACAGGATATATGAACCTAAATGGGATCAGTAGCCATGTCACCACTTCGCTCAGATGTTATGCTGTCTTAAAATTAACACCATTAATCAAATTAGACTTTTTGTTTTGTTTTGTTTTCTGGTTTTTTGAGACAGAGTTTCCCTGTGTTGCCTTGGCTGTCCTGGACTCGCTTAGTAGACCAGGCTGGCCTCAAAGATCTGGCACAAAGACCCCCCTGCCTCTGCCTCTTGAGTGCTGGAATTAAAGGTATGCATCACCTGCCCAGTTTAGACTATTAATTTTTAATTTGCCTTATTCAAAATTAAAAAAAAATGTTAGGACATAGCTAGATACTTTTCTAGAATACAACCTGAATGTCTTTGGACCCAGTTCTCATTACAATCCTTGTTCCCCTTTGACATCTCAAAAAAACAGTCTCCCCTGCCTATATTTCTGTTTGCATTCTGTTTTTTATGTACTCTTATTAGAATGACCCATTAAACACATTTTACAGCCTCTACGGATTTTTCTGTTCCACAGCTCCAAACACTTCTACATTTTTCCTGCAAACCAGTTCCAAAGGCCTATAAACTATAGTAATGAATTAACTTCGTAGAATACATTTTTTTTTTAAAGATTACATTTTATTAGTTACCTTTCTCCTTGTTGTGACCTTACAAAAAACACATTAAGGAAGGAGAAGATTACTTTGGTCCATGGTTTTCAGGGAGGTAGTTCATCATAGGAGGGAAAGCAAGGAGGCCAGGGCTGTCTTTGCTAGGGTAGTAGGAGCTGGTGACATAGCTTCCTCATTTTTCCATTGATCAGGAAGCAAGAACATCATACAGGACTAGGCTATTGCCTTAAGGCTCCTTCCAAGTGTCTTAATTTCTCAACCAATCCTTATGTTTTAAAGGTTCATTAGCTTTCCCAAACACATGTGGAAAACAATTATTCAGATAAATGTATGGTGGGCATACCACTTTCAAACCATAACACTAGATAAACTAGGGGTTTACTGTAGTGAGAATTTCGGTTTCCTCAAAAAACAAAACAAAAACAAAAACAAAAAAGAAACAACAACACAGAACTGTTGTTAAAAATATGTTTTGGTTTTAATCTCAGAGCAGGTAATTATGATTTGCCTTGTGCTCTAGCAGAGGTGTGGATTTGCCAGCTGTAGATGGTTCCTGAAAGTGTGTGATCTTTGGAATCCTGGGAACTTTTCAGAAGATACATAAATGTTATAGCCCTGATAGGTGGGTTGTTGCTGTTGTTGGCTGGTTGGTGGCTAGATGCTGTTGGTTGCAGTTTGTCAAGGATTTGTGTGCAAAAAAAAAAAAAAAAAAAAAAAAAATGAGAACAAGAAGAAATTAGCTACCCTGAGGGTGAAGATCAAACTTTCCCCAAGGATACCCCTAATCAGCAGGAAGTAGTTTAACAATAACTTTGCCCCCTTTCCTCCTCTATCCTTTTCCTCTCCTATCTATTGTCAAGGAGTTGAAAGGGAAGAAGTAAAGGGCAGAGAAAGGTAAAAGAGAGAAAGGAACCCACAAAGTAGCAAAAGCCAGCTACAGTTTATGGTCGGGATATGTTTCCAAACGTGCAACCCTGTGTCTGCTGAGTGTTGGGCTTGGATTAGTGTCTACATATATTTTGGCGTTAATCCATCAGAGAACCTACGATCAAGAGTAGCATGGTGAGGCAAATAAAATGGTCAACTTCTCTCCAGAGGTACTTTTTTTTTTAGTGGTTAGTCAGATACGTTTAAGGGATTTCTGCAGGGCCCAAGCCTGAAGGAGTTTGAGGAGAAAGGTCAATGAGTTTCAGAAGTGGCCAGCCGATGAGCAATGGACCAGATCTGCGTTGTTCCTCCTGCCTGAGAAACTCTGGTTCAATTTTTCATCAGCACTAATGAAACTCACTCTGGTAAAAGGAAATCACATGATGATACCACAGCTGTTTCACTGAAAGTGCTACTAAGTTGAGCTGTAAAACTGTTTATAACCTTTAGCTTTGGGTGTTGGCCTCGAGGAGATACGTCTCGTCTCCGTGAAAGAACCAAAGGAAGTAAATTGGATAGACGTGTTTCAAATTTAAAACTGAGAATTTGTAACTCAGAGTGCCCCAAATGTTCAAGAAGTAATGGCTGGATGAAATGTAAAAGTTCTTAGAAGGTGGAAAGTTACTGAAACACTAGAAATAAATGCTCCAGGGTTCTTTCAACCGCAAGAAATCACTCAGATGAGTAATGCATAGCAGAGAATTGTGTGAGTGTACAGATGTCATAAGTACCAACTGACAAAGGAAACTCAAGGAACAGAAATAGAGTTTAGAATTCAATTTAGGCTCATTGGCTTCTTTCACACGATATAGATGGGTCATAAGGTAAATAAGAAGAAGAGTTTCCAGAGGGTTTAGAGAAAGCTTTGACTGTGTAATAAAGTGAACTGTGTCTGCACACATCAGTAAGACTTTCTCACTCTTCAGAGACTTTGTCTCACACTTTCCCCAAATATGGTCCCTTCACCCCCTGCTGGGAAGACTGAGGAAGAAGCAGACAGGTGAGAATTCTCAATGATAGCCTTGGAAGCACACCAGAGCAAGGGTGGAAATTCCCAAGTTGCCTCTGTGGTTGTCCATTAATGAGTCATCTGTAGCACAAAGGCCATGTGTAGCTTGGCCAGCTCTCAGGAGATCTCTGTCACTTGCTTTCAGAATGAGAGATTAGAAAGCCTCTGTGTGTTCTGTTAATAAGCCCAAATATTTTCATCTTGGTGGCTAAGAGTACTAGCAAATTTTATTAGTTAACTTACAGTACTTAGTAAAAACAATTATGTATTATAAGAATATATATGTATGTACACACATGTATTTATACACACAAACACACATGAATGACCATTAAAGACGTTCATGGCTTTAAAGGTTCATGGCTAGTTTCACTTTCTTCTAAAATCAAGTATATTTTTAATAGTATCTTGAATTAAAGAAAAGTTTTATTTCCATAGTATAAGATAATTATATTTTCTGTTTATGAGAAAAAAAATCATCCAGTCAGTATTTTTATTTCTTCTAAATTGGCCCATATAAGTGACAACATACAGTATTACATAAATATTTTTTTTTCCTGTGGCAATTTTCCACACATGTAGTGAGAATCCTGGAATGTTGTGTTTCTTTAAAAATAAAAACAGAAATATTATAAGAATGTGTTTTCATTTTAATCCCAGGTGAGGGGATATGGGACTGCTTCCGACTGTCCACAGCAACTGACTATGATTTGCCTCGTGTTCTAGCAGAGGCATGGTTTTGCCAGCTGCAGACAGTTTTTGCAATTGTGTGATGTTGGAGTTCTGGAGACTTTTCAGAGGATCTATAAATGCTAGGGCCCTGAGAGACAGATGGGTTGTTGGTTGGTTATTGGTTGTTGTTGGTCACAGTTTGTTAAGTAGTCGTATTTGAAAAAGAAGAAGAGGAGGAGGAGGAGGAGGAGGAGGAGGAAGAAGAAGAAGAAGAAGAAGAAGAAGAAGAAGAAACAATAATAAGAAGAAATTAGATATCCTGACATCGAAGATCAAACTTGTCCCAAGGAACTTGACACCCCTAAACAGCAGGAAGTAATCTTACGATAACAACATACCCTTTTAGCAATCTCTTTTTCTTCCTCGCTATCATTTTTCCCTCTTTTATCTAGTGTTAAGGGGCTGAGTGGATGGAAGAAAAGGGGTAGGAAGGGTAAAAGAAGGAAGAACCTACAAAATAACAAATGGCAGGTACACACATACCCACCATAAATATTATCTAGAGACATGTAAAATTTGGGATTATAAGTTAAGATCTGTAATACATGAAAATATTTCTCTGAGCACTATTTCTCACCAATCATTAGGTTCTGGTGCAATTCTGCTTATCTCCCTTCAGTGAGAATCACTGTTCATAATCTTGTTTCAATCCCTTTTCTCTCAGTAGAAAAGTTAGAAGCTATATTGGTAAACTCAACATTGCTTAGTTCTTATTGGTTCAGTTTTACCAGATATTATAATGTATTTTTTTTTGTGAGACTTTTAAGGATCCATCCATTAGTTAAAATCAACTATGCATTTAAGTTTAATGCAATTTGTTAAAACTTTAGTCTGGATGTAAAATAAGATTACTTCAGAAGACTAAGAGAAGGTATTTAGACACTGTTGGAGGAATGGTGAGAGCCTGGTGGGCTTTCTGTTCTTTGTATTCCTCTCACTGCGGTAGTGTCACCCAGTTGTCCTCCTCGCCTACAGTGTGGGTCCCATCTCCATTCGTGCTCCGATGGGGCCCTTTAGCCTTTTCGTTAGTTCAGGGTTGCACAGAACCTTGTTTGAGTCTCAGATTTTCACTACCTCTTCTGAGACTTTGTCTCATTGACCAAACTTCTGGGTCCCCTTTACAGCACCGGCTCCACTTGGACTGTACTTGTGCACCACTTATTCTTACATGACCAGCCACAGAATGAAATGCGACACTAATCCAAGGAGCTTAACCCATTCTAAGTGACTTCCACATCAAATGTAAATCCAATCTAGAAGCACCTGGCCCCAGAATGACTGGGCCTCCTAACTTCTACCCTCATAACAGTGTCAATGATACCGGGGTAGTGGGGGCAGGATACAAAATCCTCCTTGACTTGAGAAAGTAGAAAAGAAACCCAGTGTGAAGCTTCTTAGGACCACAGTGGGGGGCAGAGGGGAGAGGGGCATAGGAAAAACATCAGATAGCTGCCTACAAAGATAGCCATAGTGACAGGACCTGGTGGTATCTTTGGAGGAGGAAAATGGAAAAAACTTCAAAGTCTGGCTTGGTCCAGATGCTCCCTCCACAACACTTCCTAGTAATAGGAGAAGGATTATCCACACACCTCTGAGCCTGAGTTTGTTGGAGACAGAGAAAGGTCCCTCCTCCCAGAGTGGAGAGGGAGTTTAGAGGAGGAGACATACTAGTTCCCCATGAGTGAGGATTCTGCCCAGGCAGGGCCATAACTGCATTCAGTGTCCCAAACTACATCGCCTGCCATAGGAGAGGGACTCATTCCTGCTTCTGCCACCAGAGGAATGGGACTCTGGTCTTTTAAGACCTGCCAGAAATAGGACCCCTGATCCTGCCACTGAATCTGTAGATCTGTTTTACCAGAGCCTGCTGCCACAGGCACCTCAAAGCCTCACGAGAGGTTTTGTTGTTTGTTTGTTTGTTTTAGCTAACCCATTCTTTCTGTTGGCACCCTGAAGCCTCCAAAAGCACTGGGCTATAATACCTACCACCTGCCCTCTAGGCACCCCAAAGCCTCCTGAAGAAATCAATTGACATCCTTTGGCTTTGAGACTCCTAGAGTTCTTTATTTCTGCCCAACAAATAAAGAGACTCTCATTTCTTCTTTTGCTGTTTGCCTACCCCATTCATGTAGGGAAGAAAGATAAAATACCTGTCAGAGACAAGAGATGGTTGCTAATTACCCACCCTTGGAGGCTTTGGGCCTCCAACTACTCAAACATCCATTTTCCCAGATTGAAGCATACAGGAAAAACATATGCTGGATAGGGCTGGAGGTATTTGACAAGTGAAGTCAGTCACTGGTTACTATCTGAAAACACCGTACATGTCAACAAATAGTGACTTGCAAGACTATATCACCACCATCTGTCTAGTCACCTATTTACTCTTGGAGAACTGCAGGCATGTATTTTGATTATATTTTCTCACTTCCCTCTCTAACTCTCCTTGGACCTCCCTGGCACAACTTGCCCGTTACAACTTTCCCAGATCCTGACATCTGATGTACTTCCAAAGCACATTGGTTTCTTCTCCCAAATATTGACTTGCATTTATTTTCAGTGCATTTCCTTGCTGCTACCAACCTGAGCAGCATATCTTTAATCTTAACATATAAATCATTTTAATGCCACTATGGCTTGCTAGCCCCTAGGAGTGGTGTGTATGTGTGGGGTGTGTATGTGTGTGTGTGTGTGTGTGTGTGTGTGAAGTGACACATGACACATGTTGCATGGGAGCAAACAAAACCTCCAAGGCAACATACAGTTCCAGGTTTTATTGCAACAGCCTCCTGCATGGCCAGAAGACTAGTAATCAGGTCTTGATTGCACCAGAACTCTCTGAGAGTGCCTCTGGCCAGTGGGATGGAGTCTGGCTGCCATATCTTGAACCTTTACCCCCATAGCTGAACTGCATCTCCTAGCTGAAGCTTGTAAGTTGGCTCATCCACTTCACTAGTCTTTCTTCTTTCTCAGGTGCTCCTGAGTGTTTTTTTAAAATAGCTTCTCTGACCTCTTTTGTGGTTATTTAGTATAAATTGAAACATTCCCTCCTAGAAGGAGACGTAAAGGTTCATAAGATTGAGGAAGCTAATGAAACTGACATGGCTCAGGAAGTTCATGAAATATACCAGGCTCAAGAAATTCTGAAAGCTGTAATTCCTGCACTCTACCACCAAGGTTATCCAATCCATAAGCAATTGTTGGGGAAAAAGAGTTCTTGGTGATGCTGACTGCAAATTGGGCAGTCATCACTCACCCCAAAGTGGGCTTCATAGTGAGTGATGCATCTGGCTTTATTCATAGTTCTACAAATAATCCTAATAAACTCCTGACTGAGATAAACAGATCTTTGTTTATATTGCTCAGGGAAAAGTCATGTGCTGCGGGTACACTTTTCTCTTTGTCTTAGTGGATAGGCTAGGTGAGACCTTCTCATCAGCTCTGCTTCCTCATGAGTGTCTCTCTCAGTGCTCTGAGCCACCTCTGCCTGCCTCAGCTCCACAGTGCAGAGGTTGTGGCTTGGTGCCACTTAGCACACCATTGATATACCTGGGCACTTAAGGTCTGGGTGCCATTCTTCTGCTCCCCACCACCCTGGTGGGTCTGCCCATACGTATGTCTTGAAGATTCATCCTTGTTGCCATGGGCAGCTATAAACATTTTATTATATGACTATACTATGATGTGGGCATTTTGGTTTATGATGTTTTTGTTAAAATCTCAAATGGGGGATTTTAGTTTGTTCACACCTATTCATTGTCCCTGATATTCAGTGGGATTGACTTAAGCTTCTCTCCATTGAGTTTGATGTTGGCTATAGGCTTGCTGTATATTGCCTTTACTATGTTTAGGTATGTGCCTTGTATCCCTCATCTCTCCAAGACTTTAAACATGAATGGATGTTGGATTTTGTCAAATGCTTTTTCGGCATCTAAGGAGGTGATCATATGGTTTTTCTCCTTCAGTTTGTTTATATGGTAGATTACATTGACAGATTTCCATATATCGAACCACTCTTGCATGCCTGTGATGAAGCCTACTTGGTCATGGTGGATGATATCTTTTATTTGTTCTTGGATTCAGTTTGCAAGTATTTTATTGAGTATTTTTCCATCAGTGTTTAAGAGAGAGAGATCTGAACTCAATGGCTGGCTCTTTGACCTCCCCCCTCCCCTGAGGGAGGAGCAGCCTTAAAAAGCCACAGAGGAGGACATTGCAGCCAGTCCTGAAGATACCTGATAAGCTAGGGTCAGATGGAAGGGGAGGAGGACCTCCCTTACCAGTGGACTTGGAAAGGGGCAGGAAGGAGCTAAGGGAGAGAAGGTGGGATTGGGAGGGAATGAGGAAGGGGGCTATAGCTGGGATACAAAGTAAAAATAACCTGTGATTAATATTAAAAAATAAAAATTATTAAAAACATAATCTTGAAGATTAAAACTTAGTCTGATTATTTACTTCTTACCCTTTACAGAAGAAAATATTGTATTAGTTGATCTCTTCTTTTTTTGCAATGATTTCATGGACACTCAACCTCATGAAAAAATGAGGTCCAGCTGTCTGCTGTCTTTCTTTGCTGACAGCTAATCAAAGATCCTTTGATTTGAATGTGTCTGTGGGATGTAACAATCACACAGTCTTTTAATTGTTTTCAGTTTCTGGAAGAGGATTTGGACAGGAATATTTGTGATAATCCCTTGGGTTCAAAATTAGTATTTCATTAATCAAAGTTGTTAATTTAAAACTTGGACTTTCTTCAACCTTTAACTGCAAATCCATTAACAATTATACAGGATGTGTTTGTTTTAAGCAAATTTATATCTTTATTCTGATAAAAAAACAATAATAGTCAAAGAAATTTTTGATTCTCCTTATCAATACTCTATCACAGCAATCAAGAGGGGTAGTACCAAGGTCTGAAAGAGACAGTGTTACTGATTTCAACATTGAGAGTACACTAGTAGAATTCTAAAATACAATAGTTGATAGTAATTTTTTGTTTATTGATAAAAATCTACATTTAGAGAAATAAACAGCTATTGTATAAATACTTAAGTGATTATTGTTTGTGAAGAATAATATCTTTTAAGGTGTTTTTTTTTTTTTAATTTTCCTTAGATGAAAAACCCTAGTCTACTGGGATTTGTCCCTTTATGGTGTTGGAAGACATTAACAGGATCTTCCCTTTGGCATCCTTGCACACACAATTTTGCAGGAAAGTATATATGTTGAAGTAAACCTTTCATATGCCAGCGAAATCATTTTGTGAAAGATAATTTTGATAACTTTCCCTTTCTTAGATGCTTTTAACATGTAGTGTTCAAATTTTCAGCAGACATGGACCTAAAGGCAAAGCCCCAGTGATAGCTGCTACAACATATTTATTGGTTTTCTTGATCGTGTCTCCCTTAAATTCATATATATATGAATTTATATATATATATATATATATATATATATATATATATATATATATATATATATATATATGTAGCTCTTAACTCCTGGTATATCACAATGTGACATTATTTGGAAATAAGTTCCTTGCAGATGCAATTATTTAAGATAAGATCATATTGGAATAAATCATCCAATATGAGTGGTATCCTTATGATAGGACACCATGAGAAGAGACAGACATGCACAGAGGATAAGCAATGTGAATATGCTGTGGAAACAGAGAAACCATCACCATGCCAAGGTCACCGGAAGCTGGGAGAGAGGAACAGAACAGGCAATTTCTCAGAGTCCTCGGAAGGAACCAACCTCCCCAACCTCTTGATCTCAGATGAAACTCCGGATCTGCAAGGCAATGAGTTTCTGTTGCTCAAGCTGTGGAACTTTGTGATGGCACTTCAGCAAGTGATATAATTGGGAAGGCCAGTGAGAAAGAAATGTACTCTGAAAACAGAGTGGACAAACAGGTGGCACGAAACGATGACAGATCCATCTGAGCATCTTTCAACAGATTTAGTGAGATCAATTTTCACTAAAACATGACATGGTCTGAGGCTTTTTTAAGCCTCTGTATTTTTTTCTGGACCCAAGTCCCACTGATTTCCACACACAAGTTCTAGCACGGCCTTTCCAGGTCTTTGTCCCCTCAGTTCTTCTGAGCATCCTCTCAAAGCTCCATTAACACTATCGTCAATAACACACACTAAGTTCCTATTGTATGTCAGACACTGCTGAAAAGCAAGCATGACTCCAGCCTTTGGAGGTTAAGTTAAGTCGTGTGACCTGACTTCAGGAGAGTAAAGATAGGGGAACTAAGGTACCTCTTAGGAGGAACATATAAACTGATTTTTGTTAGTCATGGAAATCTTCCCAGGGGAACTGACTCAGCTTTGTTGAGAAAGGAGAAAGAATGGAAATTAGGAGGAGGCATGCTTAGGAGAAAATACAAAATAATTTATTAAAACCAAGAATATAAATTAGCAACAACAAGAATAAGTGTAATTTAGCCATTCTATTAAAGTAGGGGCCTGTATCATTGTCATCATTTTTTTTCATTCAGAGTTATTTATTTGTATGTATTTATAGCATATGATGTAGTAATTTAATATATATTTATATTTAACTTACTGTGTAATATATTGATATATATTAAATTACTGTATATCATATACAGTATATATATTTTTAAACAAAGCAGTACTTCTATTTCCTTAAATATTTATTATTCCTTTGTGATAGGAATCTTCCAATTCCTTTCCTGTACTTCTAAATACTATGGAACATAAATAAAATTCTCTGTAGTAGGGGAAAAATAGGGTAAAAAGAGCCAACTAGACATTTTCTGTAAGGAAAGAGATAATTGTGTCTTTGATTCATGATATTTAATTGTGGCTGAAGCCAAAGGGAGGAGTTGAGAAAATAAGTTAAGGGTAGTTACAAAAAGTCAGTGAATGGTTAGATGCAAGGATGGAGAGAGAAACTGCTCCTGGTGCTTCGCTTCATGATTATTAAACTGGGTGGGTGTCGGGGTAATTTATAGGCAGGTCATTCAGGAAATGGAACAAGACTAGATTGGAAATGTGGTGAGCTGACTAAAACAGGTGAGGAGCCCGTGAGACATCAAAAGGACCAGCATCTCTCAACCTCTTCCCCATCTCTTTGCTTTTGCTATTAGCACACATTCTTGTCTATCATTCTCCATTTTCCTCATATAAAAACAGACTTGTGAACTCTAGGAGTATTGCTTTATCATTGCATCATGGAGCTTAGAAGTTGATCTTGGGATTATCTGTACATGTATTTGCCTCAAAGAGGATTAATTTCTCTAAATTCAGTGAATGCTTAAAGCAATGGAACAGACTGTGTTTCTAATGGACACAAGAAGCCCCAGCTCGGAGCACTGCCTACATAGGCATGGGGCCAGGTTCATTCTTTTTCTCCCGCACTGTAACACAGCTCTTCTAGAATGTCTCTGATGGTACAAATAAGAAACTCACAGCCACCACTGGGACTCATCAACTGCTTTCTTGCACTGTTTTTTTTTTTTTCCTGTACAGAAAGTGTTTCCTTGAAAACAACATAATGGAATTCTAAATGGGATTTGCTTATACTTAGTGATAAGTTGAGAGGCCAGCAGAATGTATTCGGGATGTGGTACTTAGTGATGAATGGTGCTGAATCAATTATGTGTTGATAGCATCCATTTGGTAGCAGTCCTTAGTGGAATATGTTCCCCATCATTAGGTGCAAGCAAAATTATAAAAGCAAGGGTCCTATGTGAGAATGAACTGGGTTCAGTCCTGGCCAGCTGTGTGGCCTGGGAAGGTGCTCTAATCTCATTTTCTTCACTTTAATTGGCTCATGAAAGCACCCAGTCTACCCAATTGTGATGGTTCAAGAAATATATGTGTTAATTCATTTGTTACAGTTCCTAACACACAGCAATCATTTCACAAATATCAATTTGTCTTCCCTGGCTAATTGTTTTAGGATTGAATACCATGCTCTTAGCCAGGGCATGGTGGTGGTGGTGGGTACAATAGTGGTGTAAATGCCCTTTAAAACCCCCTCAGTCAGTGAGAGCTTCCCGGACAGTGCCATACATGCTAACAGTCAGTGTTCCTGGGTCACACAGAAGAGCACTGTGTGCTTTAATGTGCCTTAGCTGCATCTGATTATTTTTTTTCTGGGTATTGCTTATCTTAATATAAAGCAAATAAAAAGGCTCCAATAACTTTCTGGTAACTTTGAGACAACTAGAGGCAATCCCTTCCTGCCATTGCCCACTCTCACCTCTTGCCATTCAAGCTGGGCACCATAGTACCAGTATGAACAATTGAGCCTCTATGACCAAGACTGCTTCTAGAGAGCTCTAGAACCACTTGTTTTCCTTCCCTGGTGTGATGGGAATCTGTTTTCCGTTACCGTACTTATTCTTTTGGTTGTTGTTTTCAATCTCTTGCTCCTGGGAGACTTAATCATGCCTCTAATATGGGTTCTATGCTAGAAGGTGATTTGATTAACTGTTGTCACAGCAAAAGTCTTTGCTTTTTATTTATTTATTTTCTATTGCATCTTTATCTTCAGGTCAGTATCTTTATGTGGGGGCTTTATTCTCAGAGGATAATTTTTTTAAAAAGAATTTTCAATTTCTCATAAAAACAGAATTTTCCATCTCAGTTTTCTTGGGATCATCTTGGTGAATACCTCTCATGCTGTGGTTGGGGCTTGATCCTGCTGTAGTTTCACATGGAGAAGAATCTTTAGATTTTCTCTGTGAAGATGGGTGGGGGAGAAGATGGAGAAGGAGCCTCATGAAATCATTGTGTCACTTGAACATGAGAGGGTGGAGACCCAGAAGTGTGGGACCTTGAATGTGGGTAGTTGTTGCTGGAAACGGATGTTGGAGCCTTGACAGAGGACTGGAAAGAAGTAACCAGTGGCTGTGTGGAGGAAGAGACCTTGAACATTGCCAGGATGTTGGTGAGTCTTCTGGAAAATCTGTGCCCGCAAATTTATTTGTGCAGTAAAAATTAAAATTTTCCATGCATAATGCAAGGTTTTGGAGTCTTGTGTTTTCTCTTTACTCCATTTTAAACCACCAAGTTTTTAAACTCCTTTGCCAGCATGGAGATTTATTCCCATTTAATTTTTCTCTGTATGCCAAGCTAGCATGAGAGTTGCTGTGACTACCTGTTTAACCTTATGGAGGATGGTGACATAGACATGCTCATTCCCACAGACACACTCTGGGGTGATCTTTCTTGAAGGAAGAAGGAAGGACCAACTTTGGGATTCCTCAAGGATAGGAGAGAAATGCTGTTCTCTGTATTCGGATTTGGTTTGAAGGTGCATTCTTCCCATGTCCATGATTAGTTTGCTGACTAGTTTTTATGTCTACTTGAAACAGGCTAAGGTCATCTGGGAAGAAGGAACATTAATCGAGAATAACAACTCTAAAGGAATGGCCTAGAGGAAAGTCTGTAGGGCGTTTTTTTGACCAATAATTAATGTATGAGGGCCCAGTTCACTGTGGGTGGTGCCACTCCTGGCAGATGGTTCTAGAAAGTATAAGAAAGCAGGCTGGGCAAACCTCGAGGGAACAAACAAATAAGCAGAACTCTTCCATGGCCAGTGCATCAGCTACTGCCTCTTATTCTACCCTGTGTGAGTTCCTGGTCTAACTTCCCTCATTGACAGGCTCTTCTGAGGAAATGTAAGCTGAAATACACCCCTTCCCTCCAACCGTGGTCATGGTGTCTTACAACAGCAGTAGAAACCCCAAGTAAGACAGGGAGAAACAATGTGTGTTAGGAAGTGAAAAGTCAGTTTTTCCTCAACCTACTCAGAGTCAACATCTCTCTAGACTATTTTTTAATTCTTTTATTTGTGTGTATGTGTGTGTGTGTGTGTGTTTGTATAGACGTGTGTGTGGGTGCCTGACCCTTAGCAAGGTTCTGAGAACTGAACTTTGATCCTCTGGAAGAACAGCAAGTACTGTAAAGAGCCGAGCCCTCTAGGCTTTAGATATTTAGCAGTTTATTAGGAGGCGCATTTCTGAGATATGAAATTGAACACCGAAGCAACTGAACATCAGGGGTAGCTTTGAGAGATGCTATCAAGGGGTTTCCACCACCTTTCCTTCATCTTGTCCTGTTTTTTTGCCAATGTCCTTGTTCTGGCCTTTCGTTACATAAATGAACTCATCACCTAGACTTGCCATCAAAATTCTAAGGCTCAATGGCTAAGTCCACTAGCTGTTCTTCTAGAGGACCCAGGTTCATGTTCCAGAGTACATGTGGTAGCTCACAGCCATTTGTAACTCCAGTTCCAGGATATCCAACACCTTCTTCTAACCTCTGTGGGCAACAGGCATACATGCAGTATACATACATACATGTATCATATGCATAAAATGAATAAATAAATCCAACCTAAAAAAAGATGTGTCTGATGGGATAAAAGAATTGACAAAAGGTGATGGGCTCAGCAGAAACAGGTTACTTCTGTCTTTTCCATTACTCTCTGTGTGGTGGGAGTGGGTAGAGGTTCGAAAGAAACAGGCTATCCTCTGTTCTGGAGTGAGTTGATCTGACACTTAAGTGCCACCTGTCACAGTTCCAATAAGCATCAGAGAATAACATTTGCATAGCACATCAGTCAATTCCATATCTATCTATCTATCTATCTATCTATCTATCTATCTATCTATCTAT
>NW_026585689.1:9848493-9868051 GCF_907164565.1 Psammomys obesus | reverse complement strand
TATCTATCTATCTATCTATCTATCTATCTATCTATCTATCTATCTATCTATCTATCTATCTATCTATTGTGAATCATGTGATGGCTAGGATGGGTACCACAGAGAATCGGCAACATGATCATGCCCACCCCACAGTGGCTGCACTGGGAAGACCACTCTGTGTTCTCATCTCGTCAAGTATTCTCCCTTCTAACTTCTGCTTGGACCAGAGTTTTATGCTAGTTTAAAGCATTTCATCTCTTTAAACTGCAAGAAAAAATGTAATTCCCCACCATTAGTATTGGACATTTCTTCGCGTTCATTGGATTCATTGACACCCAACAGCCCTCATCATACAAAGGACTTTTTCAAGTAAATCCATCATATTCATGGTGCTCCATGGTCATAGCTCACTGATCACCATTAATCTCCTTTATGTGCACATTTTCCCTGGGTTCAACAAAATAAGCTGGCTTATTGCTGATCATCATTCAAATAGAGTGAGGAACACTGTCAGCTCTCACCTATTTTCCCAGAGCTTTGAATCAACTTATTAGAGACTTAAATAAGATTTAAAAAAGTTTGAATGGATAGCTACACATGTCTAGATCTTGGATAAAAAACTTTAACATGAAATTAACTCAGAAGGGTAAAGAAATATGGAGTGGGGGACCAAACTACAACCTTCACAGAGATTAAAGGATGAATTTATGAAAAAGAACAGATGATAAATATGAAGAGTAAATGACTTCAATGGCTCCAAATATAAAAATTATGGGAAAACTTAAACCAAAGGAATGATTGAAAAGGTAAACAAATGTTACAGACTGACTTATAACTTCCTCAGTTTGCCTGTTGAAGCTCTCATCCTCAGTGCCTCAGGATGTAACTGTTTTTTGGAGAGAGGGCCTTGAGGATTTACACAGGTTAAAGCCTTGTGGGCTTTTCTTCATTTAGTTTGGTGTGTTAATTGTTGTCATCCTTTCTCAGCTCATATTTGGGCAGTTGTGTTAGTGAGACTTCATGGGTGTAGCCTCTGAAATTAGGAGACTCAATTTCATGAAAAACCTCCTGATCCTTTGGCTCCTACAATCCTTCTTTCCTTCTACAAATCTTACACAAAGAACTATGCACAACTGAGGAAATCTGCGAGTGAGAGAGTTATCATTTCACAGGGAGGAACACAAAAATTGGTTTCCCAATGCCAAACAGGCAGCCTTGAAAACATACATACAGGTATCATTCTATGGACTGAACATGTTATATTTAAGAATATATATGTACATACCTAAACAGGTATACATGCAGTAACAATTAATGAGAAAAGAGGCAATTAACTTAAAAGTGAGCAGAGAGAGGGATATGAGAGGGGTTCGAGAAAGAAAGGAGAGAGAAATGTGATTAAATTTTAATTTCAAAATAAAAAGAAAAATAATTGCCTAGGTTAAAATATGGCTCTTCAAGTGGGCTCCAAGCCATTCTTACTGGTATCCACTTAAGAAAAAGGAATTAAGCCAAACTGAGATGCCAGAGGCCATACATGGAGAGGTAAGTATTCGATAAGGCTCTAAAACAGTGGCCCTCTGTAGCTGAAGAGGTCTCAGAGGAAGCCAACTGTGCTGATCCCTCAGTCTTAGACTGACAGACCTCCAGAACTCAAAGAAAATAAGATTCGGTTGTTTAAGCCCCTCGTTCTTTGGCATTTTATTATGGTACCATAACATAATGATACAATAAACTTTCAGAAAAAAAAACTACAACAAAGAGCCATGAATCAAATAAAATAAGGAAATGGGAAGTAGAGCAAAAGGAAGTTCATGTGGACCGAAATCCCATAGCAAAGAAGTAGACAAAAAAAAAAAAATAGTACTAAGACATGTTGTGAAATATGTAGTACAACAGAGCCTCTCTGACCAAAGAGTATTGTTCTGGCTGTCAGAACTCAGGGAACGAAGAACAGCTCTTAACAATTGTCCAAAGAGAACAACAAAAGAAGAGAATAAAGTTGGCAATGCATGTAAACAATCAGAAACTAGAATGCAATTTGTTGAGGAGACAAACCGCGTGTGAGTCATTGTAGATGAGTAACTGTAGATTCGTATTATTAGCTCACATTGTTCCCGTGGTCATAAACTTTTCTACTACCAAGAGCATGAGCTGTTCTGTGTTTAATGAAATTAATAAACACCGTAACCCTTAGTTAGGTGTGGTGCCTCCTGATTTGGTGCTTCTTAAAAGTTAAAGAGGATGAGAAGATAGACTAAATGTATACTGTGTCAGCAGGCTTTGCTATCACTGAAGATTCACACTATTGTGCTGACACTTGGATAACAGGATTCTTTCCTAAACAACAGATCAAGAATGGACTTTTAGTAAACACTAATGTGAAAAAGACACAATCTTGTCATTTGGGAAAAAAATGAAGACTAGTGAAGTCATGGTTATTGAAGAAGGTGCAACCACTAATCTACTTAATTAGCACAGTTCCTAACACCAATATGTGAAGGTTTGTTTTTATACCCACAGATAAGTGTAGTTTTCACCTCTCATCAAGAAAACTTCTCTTTGCTACAGAAGACCACTCCAGAAAGCCACAACCAATATACATGAAGAGTTGTGGAGCCCAGTCCAAATGAATACATCAACAAAACATGCCTGCACCCAAAGCTCAGGGAACTTGATGGAAGAAGGAGACAGGAAGATTGTAGAAGCCAGAGAAGTGGGGAGTTTTCACCTATTATTATTATCAGAAGCTACACCCATAAAGTCTCACTGACATGACTGCTTAAAGGTGAGCTGAACAAATGAATTGGATTAAAAAAGCCCTTAAGTCCTCAACTTTACACAAACAACTATAGGAAACTGAGGCAAGCTGGGGACAAGAGAGATGGTCCTCTCCAGGAAAGAGCATATCAATTGGTTGTCCAGTGCCAAATGATCAGCGCTGAAATAATGCATATTGGTAGCATTATATGGACTTAACAGGTCATAGATAGAAATACACATATATGCATGAAATAACAATTATTTAGTGGGGCATGGATTTGAAGGAGAGCATGGAGGGGTACATGGGAGAGTTTGAAGGGAAGAAGGGAGAAATGTTGCAATTATATTATAATCTCAAAAAAAATCTGGAGAAGGAAAGCATTAGTAAGACTGATATTTACATCTTGAAACTGATGAAGGGTTGCCACAGGAGGAGACTACCTGGATTCAATTGAGACCAGAGATGAAGGTCTGAAGACTAAGCGGCTGAAAACAGTCCAGATTTTCAAGCTCTGGGGCCAAAGTTTGAGATATTCTTAGATGTCAACAAGAGGCAACCTTTTGGGAGTTTCTAGGCTGGAATTTTGTTCCTCGCCTTTGTAGCCCAGAGTCCTTTTCCTCCTTTTTCAACACCAGCAAAGCAGCAGCTCAAGTCTCTCTGACTAATGCTCGCATCTCCCTCTTTTTCTTTCCCTGGAGACAGAATTTCTTTGTGTAGCATCGGCTGTTCTGGATGCCCTTTGTCTACTAGGCTGGCGTTCAACTCACAGCAATCCACCTGTCTCTGTCTCCCTGGGGTTACAAGGTGCAAGTGCCCAGGCCATCGTCCTGTTAAAATGGTTTACTGGACTCATCTAAATAACCTTCACATTTCAGAATCTTTGGCTTAATCTGATCCAAAAAGTTTCCTTTTCATGTAAGGGAAAGCAGTTGTAGTTTTGGAGGTTAGCTTGCAGAACCTTGAAGGGGCCATAACTCTACTTACTATAGTAGGTAAGAGGTGATTCAAAGGTGGAATGGTTTGCCTGGGGGGTTAGTGACTCATACCTTTCAGGACGTTGCATCATCTGCACTGCAAAGAAAGGAATTTATGAGTAATTATATATCCCTTAAAGTCCAAATATTGAGATAGAAAAATAGTTATTGTGATTTTTAAGTTGTAGAAAATTAAGTCTATGAGTACACGGTAGCTGGTTGAAATAAAGAAAAAATCGACTCGATATTATACTTCATGACACTTGAATGGTATTTGCACTTGTAAATCCTTTTAGAATTATGCGTGAATAACCTAAAAATTAAGTGAAGAAGTTGTGATATTCTTCCACGTAGATATTCACAAGTGGACTACAATAATTAGAGCGGACCCCGTCTTCCACCAGCTACCCTCAGTAATCTCTTTTGGAATTCAGCCATTTCCAGAAGATTGCTCAGCATCTTTCCAACTTTTAGGATTAAGCTGCATGAGCCAAGTAAGAAAGGTCTTAGTCAGAAGCCCTAAAGAGGTAGGAGTGTTTCAAAATGTGAACTGGAAATTCCCGGCATCTTCCCAGCTTGATTCTGTGCCCTTTAGCACAACCAGGACTTTGTGCTTCCTACCCCAGGGGGCATCTAAGCTCAGTAACTGGAAATGGTTGTTAAGAGGAGTTCTGACAGCCAAGGAGAAAAAACGAGGTAAGCATTTGAAATACCAAAAGCTTTTAAACATGCAGTATCTCAAAGTTAGTGCTGCGTTAGTCCTATGACGTAAATATATATGAAATTCTGAGGAAGTGAGCAGTGCAACGCCACTGCGTTATGGCGGGATGTCTACACAACTTAGGTGTAAATATTTACACATCTTTAGTTTTCTGGCTTGTGAAAGCAGGCCATCCCACATTACAGAGGTAATTACACTTCCAGTAATCTGGTATTTATTTAGTAGATAGAAATGGTAGATATGATTTGTTTTAGGTATAATACTTTTGTAGACTTGCTTTTAAAATGTAGCCAACCTCAACAGACTCCACAATAATGTAATGAGTAAGTAAGTATTGCTTGACCTTTAGAAATTTTCCTAAAGATTTTCAGGGTCCTGCAGTCAGGGTCCACATGGCAACAAATAATTTTGTACATATGTTTCTCTTCATCTTTTATTTGATACCTCTACATCTCATTTTTGAAGTTTAATACTTATGAGAAGAATTGCTTTTGTTGGGAAAATTAACCCTGGAACTAACTCTTATGTGTCATAGCATCAGGAAGTGCCTAACTACCCATTTTTGCACATGCCAGAGCCCATGAGGCTTTTAATCGACGAGTTGACTCTGTAGACTTTAAAGTTGATCTCTTGATCTACATTTTTATGTAATCCATTACAAAGAATGAGCAATTTGACTTCAATATTTGCCTGGCAGTATCACTGATCAATAAGCTTCATCTAGAAAAAGAATAGGTTAAACCACAGAGGGCAAGATATTATTTTTTTATTATAGCAACCTCCCATACATTGTGATATCATGCTTAAACTTGAATTTATTACAATCTTTCTTTATTCTTGAGAATTTTTATACATGTATACAGTAGAATATGATCATATTCACCCTGCCAATTCCCTCCTCCTGAATTTTTTCCAACATGTCTACCTTCCAAATTCATGCGTTCTTTTTCTTCTTTTTATTTTATTAATTATTATTATTTAGTAACTCACTAACTCTTATGAGTGGTACCCATACATCACAGGTTTGGGGGTGTCTACTAGAGCATGGGGAAGCTACCAGTAAGTATACTTTCAAGGAAAAGTGATTCTCTATCGCTTAGCTGCTATCAATTGTCAAGAGCTCCCCTGAAGTGGAAGTTTCTGGTTTCTCTGAAGACTGAGTTCTGTCATGTGACATTTTGCTGCAAGCTGGGCATGTGATGTTTTCCCCAGGTTGGCTTGTGAGAGGACACATGATGTTTACTGTGAGCTCTCACATACGAGGGGCATGACTTTGGCCAGCTGAGAACATCCATGGGTGGACTATGAAGAAAGGAAATATATAGAAGCCCACTCACAGGGGACATAGCTTCTTTGGATTGACATTATTGCTCTGATTTTTGTGCTTCGACACTTGACTTCAGAGAGAGAGGGAGAGAAAGAGAGACATTCCAGAGAACTTCTTGGGGCAGTCCAACTGAGTCTTTCAGCTTTCACTGACTTGCTCTGATCTTCTGAATTCTGTTGCTGCTTAGTGTTGGCCTTTGGACTGGACTGCTGATATCTTGAAGACTGAATTTGGTAATCCCATGAAGACCATTGACCCTTATTAGCAGGAAGTAGATAAAAGAGGTCTATAGCTCTTTTCCCTACTAATCTACTTAAGGTTGAGGGGGAAAAGGGGTTGGAAGGGAAGTAAAGGTGCTTAAGAACCCTAAATAAAGTAGGTTTGGTGAAAATCTAAGCCTATTTTCATGGGTAAGGAGATGGCCTGGAGAACACGCCCTTCCTGCTCCATGCCGGAATTTTGGAAGGCATGATTTTGTGCAGCTCTTGCTTGGGTAATCGCAGCTCCCATGAGTTCATGAGGGCAATAGCATATCATGTCCAGAAAACAGCATTTCACAGCACTCCTGCCATCCGACACTTACATTCTTCATCCTTTCCCAATATGTTCCTTAAACCTTGACACAGGGAAGGGATGTTGATAAAGATGCCTTTTGTAGGTCTGAGCACCTGTGCATTTGTCCATTGATTGAAGTCCACTGCAAAAAGAAGCTTCTCTGACCAAGGTTGAGAGCAGCTCAGGTCTATGGACATGCACATAAATGCTTAGAAGACCATTTGAAAGCATATGCATTTAGAAAAATAAAAATAAGAGGTTCTACTCTAGGGTTTATGACTTCACTAGGCTTTTGACCAGGATTATAGTACCAAGCATTAAATATTCATCTGTGGAGCTTCAAATCTAATCAGACTGGTTAGTTACTCTGTAACAGTCACACCACGATTGTACCAGTGGGCCTCCATTGCCTTGTTGATCAGTAATGTAGCACTGAGAATTCAGAGACCATTGATGTCTTCTTCTCCCACCTCCAGCAGCCTGCAAAGCATTCTCTGGCAGCTAGACAGCAGGGAGGAAGTTTCCTAATCAGTTTGAGATTGATATCACTGTGTCATGCAGACAAAGTGTGATGTCTTCAGAAATAGAGTCTTACTATGCAGTTATAATGGGGAATAAAGCTTGTTCTATCTTGGATGTGGGCTTCATGATCAATAACTCAAACACAGGTATCCGAGGTCTTTTTCTTTGATCTTCATTTAACAACTCGTGTCTTCTACAATCTTTGCTAATAAAAACTTGAAGAATTAAGAGGACAAATAAGAAAGATGAGTGGTAGTAATGACTGGGCAAGGTTTGGGAACTGTTATTTTCCTTTATAAAACTGACAATAAGCATTATTATTATTTTTTTTTAAAGCTTTCTCTAAAGCCATTACTAGATTGCCCCTGGCCTTGGTAACAAAGGAATATAAGTTTACAGGTTCTAGTTAATTACAGCTCTTATTTACTTCATGACCTCAGCAGTCTGGCTTTTGTCCTACATATCAGGAAAACATAACTGCTGTTCCAGACACACGTAATCTCTGTCACTGAGGCCTGCAGCCTTTCTGTGCCATCAACCTCTGAGGACACTGCTCTGTGGCACTGCAGGAAAACCTTCTCCCAGCTCCCAAAGGTCACGCAGCTTAGCGACAGCACGTTTTTATTGAGTGCTTAGTGTGTGTCAGGTACTTCCTGGGGTATGAAACTCAAATAACAGCTGGTAAATGATTGAAGCAACTGCAGGTGTAAATTTGATAAGTTAAGATGAAATCAAATGATCTGAAAAAAACAGAAAGTTCTAGAGCAGCACTGATAAACTGAATAAAATGCAAGCCACACACGTAATTTTGAACATTTTTGCAGCCACATTTAAAAAGGAAACCAATCTTAATGCATTTTAAACATAGGCTCAACGTATCTAACATGCTATCTTTTTAACGACACTCTTTTGTATTAAACCTTCAAAGTGTATATCTTTATAATTGTACCTATTTAAGGCTTAAAACATATTACCTTAATTTGGATTAGCCACATCTCAAACATTTAATAGTCTGGTGGGCATATAGAACAATCTTGAATAATATATAACAAACAAGATAAAGGTGTTTTTATGTTTAAAAGTAGAATGAGTCTTCCTAGCAATTAAGTCCATTTAATAATGCTAGAAACTCCAAAAGAAAGTTCCTTAGTGGGACTGAGACTGAAATTAGGGCTGACTCAATTGCTTTGTAATTACCCTTGTCTAATTATCCCTTTTAAAAAAAGCAGCAGGGTATGGTGGCTCACACCTGGAATCCCAGTACTCAGGGAGGCAGAGGCAGGCAGATTGTTGTGAGTTTGAGGCCAGCCTGGTCTACAAAGCCAAAAAGAGAAACCCTGTTGTGAAAAACAAACAAACAAATACACAATCACACAAACAAACAAAAACAAAACAACCCTCCCCAAACAAAGACAACAACAACAAAAACAATGAATTTGGGGCATCAATTTAGACAAGGCAGAATTGTATAAAGGGGTGTTTTAGCTGGTATAGTGGTGCAGGCTTGTAAACCCAGGAGACTAGAGTAGGAGAACTGTGAATTGCTGCCCAGCCAGGCCTGCAAAGCAAGACTGTCTCAAAAGCAAGCAAGGAAGCAAGGAAGCAATAAACAAATGCTTAATCCCTTTTATTTTATTTTTTAAAACCCTTAAAATTATGTACATAAGTGTGTGTGTGTGTGTGTGTGTGTGTGTGCGCGCACACACACACTTGAGTACAGTAGCTGCAGAAGCTAAAAGAGGGCAATGGATTCCCTGAGGATTGAATTAGAAGCATTTGTAAGTAGCTGGGGGTGAGTACTGGGAGTTGAATTCAGGTCCTTTGGATGAGCACTGCTGCTCTTAACTGCTGAGCCATCTCTCTAGTCCAGCGTTAACACCCTTCTACTGTCCATCTCTGAGTTAAGAAACAACAGAATTAAATTTATGCTTCCAGATCTACAGTTAGAAAACGGATATCCAGCCAGGCATAGTGGCACATGCCTGTAATTGCTGTGTGCATATCTCTGCGTATATATGCATGTGTGAACATGTGTGTGTGTGTGAATGTGTGTCTGTGCGTGTGAGTATAGGATTATAGGATGGGGGTTGATGTCTGATGTTTTCTTGGTTAGAAGCATGCTGATTTGGCTAGTCTATGAAGTCAGGATGCCCTGCCTCTGCCTCTCAAGGAAGTGCTAAGATTATAAGAGGGCTGGCATACTCACCCAGTATTTAAAAAATGTGTGTATGTGTGTACATATGTTTGTATGTACATATGTATGTATGTATGTATGTATGTATGTATGCATGCGTGCATGCGGATGTGTTGGTTCTTTTCTTCTACCATATGGGCCTGAGGGATTGAATTTAGGTGACAGGCTTGGCACTCTTAAGGTGGCTCAGCAAGGTGGCTCAGCACGAGCCACCTTAAGAGCAGATTCTGGGATGGAGGGATGGCTCAGAGGTTAAGAGCACTGGCTGTTCTTCCAGAGGTTTTGAGTCAATTCTCAGCAACCACATGGTGGCTCACAGCCATCTGTGATGAGATCTGGTGCCCAGTTACTGTACACATAATAAATATTTTTTTTTAAAAGAGCAGATCCCAACCTGACTTTTATATGGGCTCCGGGGATGCAAACACCAGTCCTAATCCTACTGTAGCTAGCGCTTTGCCCAGTGAGCTAACTCCCCACACCTTCCCTCTTTTTTTACTAAGATATTGTTGATGTCTTTTAAGGTCGATACATGTATAGCTCACTCATTCTTAAATGGGTGCACCCTTTTCCATGCAACTGATAATCCATCACCTGTTCGAGCAGGCCCTCTTTAGGCGTTTCTGAGTCAGCCAGGCCTGAGGTGAAAGTTCATGAGGACACAGTCAACTTAATCTGCAGCAGCTTGTGGAGCAGCCGTTTTGAGTGATTATTACTAAATTTTATATTCGTTTTCTCTCAAGCTTCTCCAGCGTCTGGACTTTCATCTCCTGATTCTGGGGGAGGTGCTATAGGGCAGAATCAAGGTCCTGCTGCCTTGAGGTATGATGACATTTCATTTTCCTTCTGGCCTTTCCTGCCTCGTTCTTGCGTCATTTAAGCGTCTGGAGTCACTTTCCAAAGAAATGGCCTGTGGTGGTGGTGGCGGTGGGGGTCGTTTTCAGATGACAGATGTACAGACAGAGACTGCCTGAAATGTGCTTATTTCACATACCAGTGCTTTTAAAAATTAAAGCTCTACATTCTAAAACTAAACATATTGTCAGAATACACTTCTGAAAGACTGCAGCAGATCCTGGGCCAACCAACAGTTCATATGAACGCCTGCTCATGGTCACGCTAACCAGCAGAAGTTAGGTTGAGATTTTTGCCACTCCGATTTGATAAAATGCTGTGTCACTTTGCTGTAATTTTCCTCTCAGGCACATTAGATTGATATGATCTGAAGAGGACTCAAGAGTGTTTTTAGTCACACCAGTCACATAACTAAAAACAGTTATGTTTTTAGTTTTCTAAAGCATACTTTTCTAAAAGATAGTTTTCTATCTTTTAGAAGATTTATGTAAATCCATGCAAAAAATCCCAGATTCATCAGATATGGTAAAAAATAGGTAATTTAAAAGAAAATTTGTTTTTTTTACTTATGATGGGAAGGCCATCATAAGCTCACAGTGAAAACATTCTTATTCGTTAAAGTAGATGGACAAGCTTAACAGTTCTAGAATTGTGCCTTTTTCAAACAAACAAACAAACAAACAAACAAACAAACAAACCTTGGTGCTTTAAAAAACTGTACCTTAAACAAACTAAACCATAAGTAAAGCCAAAAGAGAAGCTGGAATGGAGAAAATACCCTCAAAATATGCAAATTGAGGCAGTCAAATGGCTGAAGGATTAAGGCAGAAGAGAATGTGTGGCAGACCCGCAGCCCTTCTTTTGGAACCTGATTCCCCATGCTATTTTTATGTCCCGTCAAACAAAAAGAGGCCTAGGAGCTCATCCAACCTTTTGAAGAGAGTTTGCTCACATGTAGCATAACCAATGGAGAAATGCAGTCAGTTGTCCTGGAACGTGAAGGCCTTGTTTAAGCAATGCAGTAGAAGTTAGAACTTATCTAGCAGTTTTCGCCTAGCTAGACCTGTGAATGATTTCCTTGCATTATCTAGACTGCCATTTGAGCACCTACATTCTCTTAGCCTGCGCTGTTCATCTTGTTGCCCTCAACATTTTGCATTAGGCAATTTCTAAAACTGAAACATCAATTTTATTGTGTGCGGAGTTTCCCCTGTGGTACCATTCATGAGGTAGGAACCCCCAAGGCATTGCCAGTCTACACAACTTATTTTTATATCTTAAAAGCAGTTCTTAAAGGGAAAAAAAAACACCTCATTTTACATGGTACATAAACTAGATATATCACCATGCCAGATGGGTTAACATTTCTATTTCTTCTGCACTCAGTGCACCATGGTGAAAATAATAGAATTTCCTTGTCCTTGTTTACCCTGGCTGAATACCATGAATTATGGTGACTTATTGAGTCATAATTCTGTTCACCCACAAACAAAATATTTTTCTATATTTGCCCTCTGGGCAGGAGATATTGTCAGATTTCACATCCATGAGCTGCAGCAGGCACACTATGGGCTATGTTGATGTGGATTTTCTCAGTTCAGATATTAACCTAAGATTTGAACAGGGAAGTGAAGAGCAAACACTGGTGTTCCATCTTTTCCTCCTCTAGTGGACTAGTTACTTTTTGTATAAGTCTACTTATTTTTAAATATACCCAGAGAGATGGAAAAGGTCATAGAGTATGTCTCCAGGACAGTGACAGTAAGTTGGAAAAAAATATGATTTCAGAAACATCTTTAGTGTTGAAGATAGATAATTCCGATTCAGCTAAGCAGATATTTAAACGACTGAATGAATTTCACTGAATTTTGTGATAGAAACTCTTAGTTTAGACATATTTTTGGTAGCTTAGGTTCAAACTTAAATTCCATAAGAACTTAAAGAAGTATAGAAAAGATAGATGAAGTGCCTCTCCAGGTCTTTCTACATATTTAGATCATTTGGTTGGTTGAGCCTCTGGATGGCCTTCTAGCCCAATGTGTCTTGTTGCAGGTGACAGCAGCTCATGAACTACACCAGGATGTTTTCACAGTCTTTTCTGTTTGTTAGTTCTTTGAGACAGAGTCACATGTGACCCAAATCCAGCCTTCAGCTCATTATGTAGCTGAGGATGACCTTGAACTTCTGCTCCTCTGGGTAGCATCTCCCAAGTGCTGGGTTTTTAGACATGTGTCATCACACCCAGTTTTGTTTTTGTGGTCTTGACATAAGAGATCGCAGAGTAGGTTTATGTGTGAGGCCCTTGTGAGAAGGTCAAAGAATGATCTCAGCTGGTGACTGTCTTCCACTGACATCAAGAGCATTTCATAGCTTGTTATTTGGTGTATTTTTAGATTCAAAATGCACAGCCCATGTATTTAGCAGCATCAATCTTGACTCACAGATTTTTGTTAATCCTTATTGTCTGTTTTTCAAAGATAGGTCAGAAAACTTTTTTTTTAATCCAAGTGATCATTTTTACTTACAAAAGAGAGTCATAAGCTATCCACCCACTTACTATTGTAGAGAAAAGGTGACTGGGCAGTGCAAGTGCCACTTATTAACACAACAAAAAAAGAGACTCAAGATCTCCAGGCATCACTGTTTTTCAAATGGAGATAGTATTTTTCTGCACCGTGTGGCATGTTTTCTGGATTAGAAAGTCTGAGCTCAGAATTCTAAAGCTCCCATTCTAAATGAGCTACAGCAATATAGCATCTATTTATTTAAGTATATATCCAGAAGTATAGAAATAGAATTGGTTCCAGGTGACTCCAAGATGTCATTGATGACAAGGAATATTTTCTCTGTCAGGGATAGAGGTTCTTTTTTAGCTCTTTTCCTTTGCAATTCTAAGATGACAATAGGGTCAGATGACTATTTGCTTTGTTCAGTTGAAGGAAGTAAGAAACTTTCAACTTTACACTATGGAAGTAAATCCTTTGTTATGTTATTCGGGCCAATCTTGGTCATGTGTGCCTTTTGTGTTCTAGTTCAGATACAGTCATGGTGATATATTGCTTCAATCAACCTATCATCTGGGAAATGGAATACATCACAAAAAAACTAGTCACGTTATCTACCATGTATTACAAAGCAGCTGTTGAGGGCTAATTTAGATGTACAATATCTGCCAATAAAAGACATTTACTATGTGGTAATTACTACACATTCTGATTAATTATAAATGGATTAGCCACTTTGAACTCACTCATGATTTACCCTGTTTGACCTAGACATGGTGCTAAAGGAGTTAAGAGCTTAGCTTTGTTTCCTACCCAACTTAATGAATTTTGTAGAGAGAAAATAATCTTTGAAAAATCCTATATCATACCTATAGTGCTAAGCTCCATAAACATTTCACACATTTGCCACTGTTTACAGTAAAACTCAATCAAAAGAACATGAATGAGTCAGAACAAACCCATTATTACCCTGGAAAAACAATTAAAGTGAACAACTTTTTTTTTTTAATTGAAAATAAATTCTTCTCTTTTATTTGTTTGTTTGTTTATTTATTTGTGCTCTGTTTACACCTGCATGCCAGAAGAGGGCATCAGATCCCAGTTTAGATAGTTGTGAGCCCCCATATGGTTGCTAGGAATTGAACTCAGGACCTTGGAAGAGCAGACAGTGCTCTTAACCACTGAACTATCTCTTCAGCTAAAGCCTTCTCTTATACAATGATTTCCTAATCACAGTTTCCCTTCTGTCCCCTCCTCCCAGCTCATCCTGCAACCTTCCCTCTCCCACAGACCCACTTCCCCCTCTGTTTCCCTTCAGAAAAAAGCAAGCCTAAACAAGATATAATAAGACAAGGCAAACGCCCTCATATTGAGGCTGGATAAGGCAACCCAATAAGAGGAAAAGATCCCCAAGAACAGGCAAAAGAGTCAGAGATAAGATGTTTGTAAGAAAAACCTTTGAGAAGACAGACATTCTTTCTAAGTTTCCTTGTTTGAACTGAGGGCCTTGCATGTGCAAGGCAAATACTCTACCACTGAACTGTGCTTTAACTGCCCCCCAAGCAAATTTTAAACAACAAATTTTTATCTAATGCAAATGGATTAATAAGGTCAGTTTTGTATCTTCAGAACACATTCAGTTCTCAACTTAAAGTATTGTTTCCTCCATACGGAGTGGAGTGCCAGGATTATACTAAATGCTAAAACTTCCTTTCCCCCCTAAGTAATCAGATCTCAAAGAAAGGATAACATTACTATTTTAACCAAGTTCTTTTATTTCACTCTTACATGCCACAACTTAGACCAGGTAAGGAATATTTGGACATATTCGTAATTCACACGAATCCTTTCTTCCTCTAAAAAGGAACACTCTCCACAATGAAATATGTTGGTCCATGTGTTCAAATTGTTCCTTGAGAAAATAAATTTATCAACAATTTGTCAAGATGAGGGAACAGCTGACTCCTAATCATCATAATTTGAGAATTTACTAAAAGGAATATTTAGAAAATTGAGGTCACAGAGGAAATCATATGCAGTAATCAACACAAGAAGACAGCCCATATAATCTAAGCAGGGTTTTTAGAGGCTCACAGAGACTAAATTGACAATCGGGGAGCTTGTATGGGTTGGAGCTAAGTAGTCTGCATATGTTATGTTTGTTTGGTGGAAAATCTAAGCCTACAGTGTAGCTTGGTATTCTTGTTGGACAACTAATAGTGGAAGCAGGGATGTCTCTAATTATTTTGCCAGTTCTTTTTTCTCCTTTCCTCCTACTGGGTTGCCTGTATCACAACTCTGATATGAAGGTAGATGCCTAGTCTTATTGCAAATCTATATAATATGCTTGGTTGATATCTCAGGGAGGCCCATTCTCTTCTGAAGGGAAATGGAGGAGGAGTGGAACTGTGGGAGAGGGGAGGTGAGGAGAGGGACCAGGAAGAGAGGAGGGAGGAGTACTGGTTGGGGTTATATATGAGAGAATAAAAAAGAGAAAAATCACTGAAGTTCAAAGGAGGAGAGAACTACCTCATCAGCCAGCCGAGCACTGACATCTGGTAATGGATAATACTGACCATACAGCTTAGCACGTTAGACAATCAGGCTTATGCAACAACTCTTTCACTGAGTTTATGTAATTTTATAGTCATCAGAACTGGCTGTATCTATCTTAATAGACTAATATATATTAGGCTAATTATTTACTTTCTTTGGACTTTAGTTTCTCTATTGGAACAGTGGCTTACATAATATTTTTCAAATCTACTCACACACCCAGGTCCAATAACTTTTAAAGAAATAAAGAAAATGAGAAATATTTTTACATGTTATAAATATTATCACTTATTAAGAGACTATTAATGCTATCTATTAAGAGACTTATTAATGGTATCATTTATTAAGAGAGTTATTAGGGTGTATGATGTCTGTCTTATTTACTCCCCTCAATACATGTATGAAGTATGTGCTATTATTTTCATCTCAAGTTTATAGGCAAAGAGACAGATGAAAGAGGTTTTGAACTAAAACAAGGTCACACAGTTATTAGTATCAGAATGAGATTAAAAAAAAAATCCAGAAAACGTAGCCAGAGATCAGTCTGTAAGGAAGTGGACACGTGCTGAAAACAATACAAAACAGTAATTTATAAAAAATGATTAAAGATCTGATTCTGTCATTTTACAATGAGTCAGATTTTCTCTGGGCCTTGGTGCCCAGTGAGCAATAAGTAACTAAGTAATACCCTACTAATGTCCCACTTATGGTGGGCTGAGCAGTCAGCAGTAGTCTCTAGCCATAGCCACCCTTGTTACTACTGCATTTCGAAGTCTGGGACTGGCATCCTTAGAGGTCACGTGATTAAAGAAATGTTTCTGCTCAGTTTACCCTCCCCTTTCTCAGTGAAGTTTAAACTGCCTCTGACCTCTGGAAAGGTCTTCTGATATTAACCATGTTCCCTCCAAAACAAGTTAATGGCAAATCAATTGTTTGCAGTCTTAATCAGGATATCACAACGCTAAGGAAGAATATAAAGTACATCCCCTAAGACTGTTGTGGAGGGTGGGAGGCAGATTCTAAAGCTCCGTTCCTACTTCAACTCTTGCAATAACATTCTACATAAACACACTTTGAGATTCTGTGTGAGATTTCATAACATCCCTATCACTTGGTGAAACACGCTTGCCATCGAGTGTGAGGCATGGAGACAGTCTTTACTTAATTGATGAGAAGATGAACTTTAAACTCAGGGATCAATTTATTATGGCATCCTTTCAAGAGATCTTTAAAGAGTCGTAGATGGGATTTCACAACTAGCAGAACTTTATTTTATGTCTTTTTCTAAAGATGGTAAGCACAAAGAATCAAGGTGATTTAGTGTGGCTTATTTATTTATTTTATTCCTTTAAAGAAAAGGAAACATTTCATGACTTGGTCTAAATGGAAAAACTTTGGCTTTTATTCTAGGAAAAGAACCATGCATGGAAAAACCCAATGCAAAGGTCATGCTTAACTGAAAGCGAAAGAATAAAAACCAGTTCAGAGTGTAAAGGAGAGGGGTGAGGACAAGAGACAGCATCTCCATGCTGCTGAGGCATCGGATAACTCTCCAAGATGCCAAGATATCTGATCTCTAAGACGGTTATGAAGCTGTGTAGCATTTCTTTTAACAGAAAGTATTTGATAATCTATGGAGAAAATAAACTAAATACCACATAAACAGTTCGGAGATAACTGCAGGAGAGAATCCTCTTGGTCTTTGGTCTTTTATGGGAAACGTTTATTGTTGAAGGAAGTATTTTGCAACAAGCTTCCTTCTCTGGGGATCTTAGTGGTGGGAACTAAGTAGTGTTTGTTAACAATGGCTTGAAGTATTTTCTCAGCCATTTGCTTTTGGGGTCATTTCATATTCTGGAGGACATGGAAGACCTGGGGAAATGATTTGTACCTAGTTGACAGACAATTTGTCATCTTAGCGTTGTATCAGTGACAAGATATGTACTTTTGGGGGTTCTTTTGTGACAAGGATGAATCATGGGAGTTTTTTTTTTTTTCTGGAGTAATTTTGATTCAGAATGTTCAGCTGGCCTATGTGATGTGTGCCCTTTCACCGCAGTGTCCGCAGGGTCACTGTGGCCAGAAGTTTGGACAAAGTGCAGTAGGACAGCATTTTTTTTTCTCCATTTGGTCCTCAGGCGATGGTGATGAGACTGTGCTGTATGAGGGTATTTATTTGGGAGATTGGCTCTTGTGATTAGAGCTGCTGAGAGATCCCACGATAAGCTGGGAAGGTGGGGCTGTAGCTTGTCTGAGTGTGAAATCTTTGGAAGCAAGGAACCACTCAGTCTGAGGCTGAAGGCTCAGAAATCCAGGATGTATCTCAGCCCAAAGTCTGGAGACCCTTCAGCGCTGAAGCCCCAGACTAGAAGGATGCCCTGGCTCCTTAAAGAGAGCATGAGTGAGATTTTTGCTTTTCCTTGCTTTTTTGTTCCACTTGCAACTCAGCTGATTGGATGGTGCCCACATACTCTAAGTGGATCTCTCTTAGCCCACAGATTCCACTGCCTAGTTCCTTGGGAAATATTTTCCTAGACATACTTAGAAGTAATGCTTTACTGGCCATCTGGATACCCATTAATCCAGTCAGGCTGACATGAAAATTAACCACTATCTCTAGTTAAAGTGCTTAAAGTGGTTTCTAATTTCCTGTAGGAATACTGATGAGCACAGTAGATATTCTGCACATTTATGCTTTTCTAACAAAGAAGTTTTTAATCCCCGGTTACTAGAGTAAAAAAAACTTAGAAAAATAAATTATTTAAAAAATTTTTTAAAAATTTAAATTAAATGTATTTGCATGTGTATGTTTGTGGGTGCCCATGTGAATGCAGGTGCCCTTGGAGGTCAGAGGTTTCGGATCTCCCTGGTACTAGGGTGATTTCAAGCCACCCTATAAGGAAATGAAGCTGAAATCCATTTACTTACAATAACACTAGTATAAGGATGCTTAACTACTGCGTCATCTCTTTAACCTCTGGAACATACATTTTCAATAGATTCGTTTTTAGGAAGATCACAAGATTTACTGTGATTAAATTTTTTTAAAGATTTATTTTTAATGTGTGTTTCTGCTTTGCCTGTATATATATATTATATATGCATATATACATATGTGTAGTCTACATATATGTAGCTACCATGTGGGTGATGGAATAGATCCAGTGTTCTCTGGAAGAGTAGCCAGTGTTCTTAACTCATCTCTCCAAGCCCTTGATGTCATTTTTACAAGTCAATTTAGAAGACGATATGATTTTTAATAAAATAAAATATAGTTAATGAAATCACTTTTTAAGATGATTCAAAGTGAAACTTGTTAGTATATTGAAGAACCAATAAATTTAGGATAAAATATAAGTATAGCTATAAAACACTTAATCTTCAATAAAGAAAGCACGTTTTGTTAGGTACCAGGGGGCTCCCTTTTTAATTGTGTGGTTATTAGTAACAATCAGAAAAAAAATCAAACATGTTAGCAAGAGCCATCAGTAGTCAGTGATTGAAGACTATGTGGACATGACAGAACGGTAAGATAACTTATTCTCATTCTCTGCCATGGCTTCACATAGCAAGTACAGGCCTGGGAGGGAGGAGGTTTTCTTGTATTTCTGGGACTTCATTGTTTTTTTTTTTGTTTGTTTTTGTTTTCCACAGAGAAACACTGTATTGGGGGAAGTTTTTCCCACCTCAGGCTGCACAGAGGATTCCAAAGAGGTAGCCCTTCTAGATGAACTATAGTTCTGAGACTATTGGCTTTGGTTCATGGAGGGTCTCTCTAGCTCCTAATTGTTGACAGATAATGAGAGCCTGGTTTATTGCAGGCTAAAAAGAGGGATACCCAAATTTCTTCCTAGAGGAAAGAACAGAGCAGGTAAAAGAAATGCGGTCCCCCTGAGACATCTGAGCAGTTTACAGCTTCTGCACCCTAACCCCCAGGGAGTCCCTATGCAGTAGATGGAGAAAGGAGGGGAAGCAGGCAAGAGTGAGTCCTGGATATGATGTCAGTGCCTTTATTTAAGTGTGGCTTTCAGACAGAAATGCTTTCCTAAAGGGATCTTAATATTTATGTTTAACTAGATGAGCTATGACCCCACAAAGTGTCCTTTGTCACAGAGGAAGAAGACTTTCCCAGGAGGGTGCAAGCCAGCGTCCCTCACTGTAGAGGGACTCAAGGGAGTTATACATCCTTGTGGTCATAAATCTCTGTGGCTTTAATGCATGCTATATAAAGTGCTTCTGCCAGACAGGAATGAACAACTGTCATTTAGTTCTCCGATATAAAAATCTGGTTGTTTATCTAAGCTTTGCATTCAATTTCCAGTTTTATTACCTTATGACACAAACACACACACACAAGTGTTTAGAAACAGACTATACACTTATTGTCTTTATCCTGATTTAGATAAGTCACATGATAAAACTTTGCTTCATTTTTGCATTACTCAGAGGGTACTCTGGCATTCCAGCTTCTTCTTTTCTTTAAGATTCTGTGACATAGAAAAAGAAGGAGGAGGAGAAAAAGGGGAGGAATAAAGAAAGGAAAAAAGGAAAGACAGGAGGAAGGAAGGAAGGAAGGAAGGAAGGAAGGAAGGAAGGAAGGAAGG
>NW_026585689.1:9825792-9848483 GCF_907164565.1 Psammomys obesus | reverse complement strand
AGGAAGGAAGGAAGGAAGGAAGGAAGGAAGGAAGGAAGGAAGGAAGGAAAGAAAAGTATTATTGGTTAAGGACCCTTAATGAAACCAGGAAGTATTGTCAATAAGATTTGAGGCATGTTCTCCAGCCAAGCCTCTCCATAGCTGAACCACTGAACTTGGCTGCAGACATGGCCCTATTCCCCTGATATGAACTGAACTGACCTTTGGATTGGACCAAACCCACAGTTTACAAAAACCATTGTTAATTTTTCTTAACCTTCTGTATGATGGACTCCTTCCCAAATGACCCAGACACTAAAGCACACCCATATTTGTCTTACAAGACAGCTCAGTGTTTGCTAGCACACATCACAATTCATGACTAATAAGTGATGTCCAACCATCTGGACGTTTATAACTAAATACATTCACCATTTTGTAAAACTTTGGAGTACATCTTTAAGACTGCCTAGACTAACATTTTCCTGGATTATAGTCCCAATTAACCTCCATTAAATGTATTTTTGGGATATGTGTTGACAATCTTGAGCTTATTCATTGGAAGGAATACAGTGTCATCTTCTCTGAGTCAGGACATAGAAGAAACAGCTCTCTTATTGTTATAGCTTTGGCTGTTACACAGTAACTGCGGAGAAGGAGAAGCTGAAAGGTTTTGTGCTTAAGTAGCAGTTAGTTCTACTGGCATCAGTTTCTTTTCTTCTTCCTCAGCCACTGCAGAGAACTTTTGTTTCATACCGAACTGTCAAGGACATTGATGAGACCCAGAGAAGGTGGAGAATCTGAGTCACCACATTTTAACTCAGGTTGAAGTTAACAAGCTGTGTATGTAATGGGTCTCAGTAAAACCATCAATAGGCTCCCAGACCATAATCTTAAATCTTGTATGCTGAAGTGCAATAATAATTTTTCTCTAAGAGTCCTTTCTCATATTCTTTTATTCTTCACTTTAAATCTTATCATAGAAACATTTATACTTGGGAAAGTTGAAAAAATTCTAACACTGTAAAATTGTTTCTAGGTTTTAGGTATAAGGCACTTTTTTCTTTTTTCTTTCCTTCCTTTCTTCCTCTGTCCTCCCTCGTTCTCTTCCTCCCTTCCTCTCTCCCTTCCTCCCTTCCTTCTTTTATTTCCTTCTTCCTCTTTTTAAATTTTATTTCAGTTTTTTTGTGGTGCTGGGTATAGAACTCATGTGGGCAAGCATTTTACTACTATGCTCTAACTTTAGCCTTAAAATAACTTTTACATTTTTTGTTTTGTTTTTGTATTTTTCTTTGTTATTATTAGTATCATCATCAATTTATTCACTTTGTATCCCAGTTGTAGCTCCCTTCCTCTTCTCCCGGTTCTACCCTCGGGGAATCAATTTACTCTCTAATTTGTTTCTGGCAAATACTTTGTTAAGATTTAAAACTCTTTTCATGTGATTACTTAAAACATTAACCAGAAAGAGAATAAGACACCAACAAGAAGCCTTCGCTTTTTAGCTTTTGGGTACATTCAAGCTCGTAATAGTATACTGAATATTTGGATTTCATATAAATAATTGTTCAGATTGACAAGAGAGGCATAATTGAAGCAAGAGTTAGAGAAAATGTATGCCAAGAAGAAATAGAATACCATTGGAAGAAAGGCAGAGCTAAAAATTATAGGGGGTTCAACCTATGAGCACATAATTATGCAGTTAATAATGCTCAGGCAGCAGTGAAACTACTTGGTCAACCTTTTTGTAGAGGCTGGTCTAGAAGTCTCCTCATCCAAGATACCTAATAGTACATTCCTCCCACAATTATTCAAGGTGAACTATTAATGTTTGTTTTAAGAGGGTTTTTTTTTCACTTTTGTTTTTATCTTTGTGTGTATATGTGTGTATGATGTACGTGTGTATGTGTATGCATGTATGTGTGTGTGTTCATGTGAGTGAGTTCAGGCATCACAGCATGCCTGTGGAGTTCAGAGGACAATTTCAGGTGCCATTCCTTTCCTTCCAACTTGTTTGTGTTAAGGTCTCTTGTCATGCACTCTTATCACCAGTGCATGCACCAGGCTGGCTAGCCTATGAATTTAGGGACTTTTCCAGTCTCTGCTTCCTATCTCACTGTAGGATGGTGGGATTATAGAAACATGCTAGCTAACATGTCAGAGTCTTGGAGGTCTGAACTCAGATCTTTACACTTATGAAATAAATGATGTACTTCCTGAGCCATTTCCCCAACCTAAACTGCTAATGTTTAGCATTGTGTAAATAAAAGAACTGAGTTAGTGTGTGAGTTCTCTCTGGACATAATTTTATAATGATAATGGAGGGGTGAGACAAATATGTAAAAGCATGATTTACTGCTCAAATATGGTAATGAAGAGGAAGATCTGAAAAATAAAGCATGGAAAGAATACAGATGGTTTTCCAGGTGCAATTGTTTTTTTAAGTAAGAAGGAGAGGTAGGCATGGTAGGTGACTGCTGTTAGGTAGGTAAGTCATGGCACCTGAGTCAGACATACAAGAATTGTTTTAGACTGTATGCTGGCTAGTTTGTGAAGCCTAGTGGCATTATTTTAATTGTTCCAGCTAAATGGCATAGAAACTCTATAGACTCTATAGACTCCGTAGAAGTTGTGTTGTGAGGTAGGGAACAATTATAGCGGGCAATCTGACCAAGAAAGTACTGGAATTAGAAGCATGTATTCTTTCAGGACCTGTGATCAATGGAGTCTACTGAGCTAGAAAACTAGAGCCAATAGATTTGTCAGTTTATGAGGGCATAGTAGCTCAAGCCAGAAATAATATAAAAATTGAACAAATTGTACAACTTCCTTATGTTACTTGGAAATTTTTCAGAATTTTCATTCTAATACCACATATGGTAATTATAATAGCATAATTCAGAAAAGTAAAGAGTTTTAAATAAATAAGGGAATTGTAAACTTCTGGGTGATGTTTTATTGACCAGAATAACCTAGTAAGAGCTTTTTCCCTGAACTATTTCTTCGAAAGGTATAAAATACAAGTATTGCACTTATTTTCATATAGTCTAATAATTGCTGATCCACACTAAATTCTTTTGAAAAAATATGATTGGGCATATGGAAAAGCTGGCATTTTATTGAACATACTAGAAACACATTAACTCATATGAAATATAATCTTTGAGCACAAGGGAGCTATTTTTTTCTGTTTTTAAATTTAACTTTGATTTTTATAATTTATTCACTCTGCATCCTGATTGTAGTCCCATCTAGTCTCCTCCTGGTCCCACTCTCCCTTCTTCTTTCCCCGTATTCCTTAGAAAGGGGGCGACTCCCTGCCCTGCCATCTGGCCCCAGCCTATCAAGTCTCATTAGGACTGCTTGTATCCTCTTCCTTTGTGGCCTGTCAATGCTCCCTTCCCCCATCAGATGGAAGTGATCAAAGACTAAGCAACAGAGTCCATGTCAGAGACAGCCCCTGCTCCCCTCACTAGGGCACCCACATGAAGACTGACAGTTTTTAGTTCCTGGAGAGGCAAAGTTTTCATGGAAGATAGGTAGTCATACTTTGGGGTAGGATATCCACAACCTATTCAGTGAATGTTCATTGAAATATTCATGTGAAATAAGCTGTATTGGGTCTTGAAGCTGACAAAATGGCAAAGCTAAAAGTCTTCATGAAAATATCAGATATGTTCCACTTTTTGGGTCATTCAGCACATAATCACTGGAAATGTTCATATATAGGAATAATTATGAATACAGAAAATATATGATTATGGACTAGAATTTGTACAAAAGACTAAAATCCCAGACGGTTGAGTTACATTCATTTTATGTGTTTATAGTCATGGTGGTACCCAGGGTCAGAGAAAATGTATTAATTTACCTGTGGATGTAGAATGTTTATTATGAATTTCTATCATTGGTTTATTTCTTTTGCTGAATCATATTAACTCATACCCCTCTTCTTCCTTCTCTTACCTACAAGGTCCCTACAAGGTCACCTGATCTACTGAAACACCTTCGCACAGTGATGTGCTGCTGGCCATTGAGGCTGGAACTACGTCTCCAGGGTGCTGACCCACCTGATGGGAATCAGATAGGCATCAGTATATTTTAAGGTATCAGACTCCAAATAGTATGATTTCAACAAATAATCAGTTGAAAAATGTATTTATTTTACTCCCCTTACACTGGCATCAAGTCTTTGAAACACAGTGTGTGTTTTTCTCTTACAGTAGACCTTAGTTTGGAGGAGACACATTTTATGTTCTCAAAAGCCACAGGAGCCAAGTAACTCCCATACTGGACAGAGACAATCCAGAACATCCTTTCTATTTTCCTCATTCCTGATGAAAACACGAACGCAGAGTCAAACAGCAAGACTGCCTATCAAATGGCTGGCCATCATCTTAGCATAATTTCTTCCTGATTCTTGCTCTTAGAAGGGTTGCTGGTTATAACACTAACATTCTCCCCACCCCCCCTTTTCTTGAGCTGACAGCTATTTCACAAAACTGTCAAAACTTCAACTCATGTGGTTCAAGATCTCAGCACACTTCTTCAGGACACCATCACTGGTTTTGGCTTTCTGCTTTTCTGTTTTCTCAAGGTTGGCCATTAGGTGACCATGTGGATTTGATACTCAATTATATAATTTTATGTTTGATATTCACTTTTTCAGCTAAAACATTCTGATTATTTTACAACCTCTTCACCAGTAATTGATGTCGAAATGAGTGTTACTGATCAAGACTTAATTTGCTAATATGTATAGACACATATATGAAAGCTGATTGAAGCACATTTTTTATTAATCTAAAATATTAATTTAACTTTCATGAGGGGTCAGGTTGTACCAGTCAATAGGCATCTTCAACATGAGTACTTCTCTTTGAATTTGAAATTTGTATGACTGCGTTACTTAAGTCCCTGCCTCTTAGAATTCCACCATTGTTAAAAATCATCCAGTATTCATACCTTGACTTTTTAAAAAGTGAAAACTGAAGTTTAGTGAAGTTGGGTGATTTACATAAGGTTGTTGAGCTCACTGGTGCAGGAACTGGAGTGGAAATAGGCCCTAACATTTTTGCAGTGTGTTGCATTTTCTCCGTATGATTATCACTGGAACAATTATATACATGTATAAACTGCTGAACCATGTGTTTGTGCCATAAATGGATTTTACGTCAAACAATGTTAACCCTGTTTCATTATGGGGCCAATTTTCCACTTGAATATTTTCTTGTTTTAAGCATGGTTCTTTTTCTTTGCTGTGTCAGATTTGCAAAACTGCTGAAGTTTTCATATGATAACTTTAACTCGTGGATAAAAGACATTCAGTAGCAGGACAGCATGTACCCTACATTAATTACATGTTCTGATTTCCATAACTTTCTGGTTTCAGGATTCTGATTCATCGGTCAGATTGAGTTTAGGTCTGCCTGTCAGCACATGAAAGTCATGAAAATCTGCAAGGAAATTCGATATATACTCCTTCAAAAGATACATTTGGTTCAATTTAGAGTGACAAAGATCCAGTTTCTCATATTGTTTCATCTCAAGAAGTGACGGAGGCTAGATAGATGTAAGTCATATATACACTATTGCTTAATACTGGAATCCAAATATACAAAAATAACATTTCTTAAGCGGGAAATACATTTCACTTTTTTCTATCTTAGTATTTTTTCTAAGTAACTTCCCTAATTAGAGTGTGATTTTTAAAGCTGTCACCGAGTAGAATATAATCTGCACAAAATATTATTTTATTTAAAATTTCAGACTACAGTATTAATTATAATATTATTTTGATATTTCTCCTTTCCCTTTCCTTCTTTCAAATCCTCCCACATAGCTCTCTTTCCTTTGGAAGCTCTCTTTCTAAATTCATGTTTTTTTTCCTCTAGTTTTTACTATATATATATATATATATATATATATATATATATACATGTATATGTATAAATATGGAGTAGATATATTCCTAAATAAATATATTTCTGACTATATATTATTAAATAATATAATATATTCCTAAATATAAATAAATATATATATTCCTAAATATAACCTGTTCAGTCCATCTAGTGTTCTTGTATGTATGTTTTGAAGACTGACTGGCACTGGACAACTGGTGTGATTTTCCCTAGGGAAGACCACCTCTCCTGCTCCCAGCTTTCCTCAGTTGCTGATTGTTCTTTGTGTAGCACTGAGACCTCAAGGACTTTTCTCTGTCCAGTTTGGCATGTCCATTGGTGCCTAAGTTATTTAAAGTTACAAATGCCTGGTGAGGTATAGTATTTTATGATTGCATATCCTAGGTTAACCCCTATTGGATTGACATTTTAAATACGTCTAATAAATTATCTTTATTCATATGAGAGTTTGAGGGCATCTAGTTAGAAGGGAGAAATGAGTTTAAGTTGAAAAACTTTTCAGTCTCTCTTGTGTTTTCCTTGGCCGCTCTATTTTCCATGCAGTGTTAAAAGCAGGAGAGTAAATTGCCATGCGGTCCATTAAGTTGATTAATGTGACCACATACCCTGATGATTGTAGCCGAACCACTCTCTCAACCAAATAGATGCATTTGCTTAGCTTACCTGACTAACCATCAATTAAATAATGAAGTAGTTTTTGAACAGCTACATAAACAAGGTCTGCAGAGAGCTGCTAGGGCGTTCAGAGCAGGGTGCAAGGCTTCTGTCTCAAAGACTCCAAGACTTAGCTAGCTGATTTTATAGAAGTGTTTGTTGTGTTTCTCTGTTCTGTGTGAGGCCACCTTGCCTGGACTGTAAATTCCATGATGACTAGGCCCCAAATTGTCCTCCTTTTTTGTCTTCAAATTCCAGAACTATGCTTAATATGTAAGTGTCTCCTACCATGGACTTAGTTGAAATGAGGAATGAATAGATATGTCACCAAGATAAGCTCTAAGGGACAGTATATGGTCAAATGGTTGAGTTTCAAATTTAGGAGATCCAAACAACTCTTGAGAGCATTCAAGGAAATATATGTGAGTGTTTTTTCAACGTAAGCCCATTATTTAAGGAAAATATAGAGAAAATGTACTTAAATATGTATGTGATTCTTTTGCATAAACTTTTTTTCTAGAAAAGAAGAAAGGCATCACAGATTTTATTATGTATTAAAACATTTAACTTACACATAACAGTGTTAATGATGTTACCTACATGATGTCTTTGTCTGCCTGTGCATTTGTATATTAATGTGTCAGAATCCAGTGTCCCACTGGATTGGTAGTCATGTAATACAACCATTTTATGCTGCTTAGCATTAAAATCTTTTTTTTAATTAATAATTTTATTTTTTCTTATCAGTTACATTTTATTAACTCTGTATCCCAGCTATATCCCGCTCCCTGCTTCCTTATTCCCTCCTGTTCCCACCCTCCTTCCCTTATCTCCTCCCTGCCCCTTTCCAAGTCCACTGATAGGGAGGAACCTCCTCCCCATTCATCTGATCCTGTTTTATCAGGTATCTTCAGGACTGGCTGCAAAGCTCTCCTCTGTGGCCTAACAGGACTGCTCCTCCCTTGGGGGGTGGGGAGGTCAAAGAGCCAGCCATTGAGTTCCTGTTAGAAATAGTCCTTGTTCCCCTCACTATGGGAAACCAATTGGTTACTGAGCTACCACGGGCTACACCCAAGCAGAGGTTCTAGGTTATATCCATACATGGTCCTTGGTCTTTTCTGAGACTGGTATTCAACCAAGGACCATTAAAATCTTTTTAATGTTCCATTTTGTAATATACTATATTTTATATTAATATAATAATATAGAGATAATTAACTTATGTAAATTACGCCTTTTTTTTTTCAGTGATACATTTGATATTTCCTGGAATGTCAGAACTGGCATTTGCCAAAGCAGACTACCAAATAGTAATACTTCCTTGTTTGATAAAGATGGAATATTTACTAATTCAACAAGCACCAAACTCCTGGAAAGAGCTCACGGAATTCTCACATCAGTATTGGTTATTAATAGACTTTTGATCTTCTGAGACAACGTTTCTTTGTGTAGCTTTGGCTGTCCTGGTCTCACTTTGTAGATCAGGCTGGCCTCGAACTCACAGAGATCCGCCTTCTTCTGCCTCCACAGTTCTGGGATTACAGGCTTGCACCATTGCCCCCAGCTTAGTAGACTTTTTCTAATTTTAATTTTTTATATTAATTACAGTTTATTCACTTTGTATCCCAGCTGTAGTCCCCTTCCTCATTCCTTTCCAACCCAACCCTCCTCCCTCATTTCCTTCCATGCCCCTCTCCAAGTCTACTGATAGAGAAGATCCTCCTCCCTTTCCATCTGACCCTAGCTCATCAGGTCTCATCAGGACTGGCTGCAATGTCTTCCTCTGTGGCCTGGTAAGGCTGCTTCCCCTCATGGGGAGGTGATCAAAGATCCTGTCACTGAGTTCATGTCAGAGATAGCTCCTGTTGCCATTACTAGGGAACCCACTTGGATACTGAGCATAAACTATTGACAAGCATTTCTCAGTTAAAAACTCTAAGAAGCATTAATTTTACATAACATTAATTGAATGAATTTATGTATTTAGTATTGTTTCTCTTAAGCTTTTTTCTATTTTTAAAAATTCCTTTTAACAATTTTTGTTTTTACCTGTGTACTCATTCCACAACATTTAGGAAGCAGAAATATTCATCCAGTTATATCTTCCTAAATCCATGTGCTGAAGTCCAGTCCTCATTAAAACTCCAGGACTGATTTTAGCAGAAATAGGAACAAAAACAAACAAACAAACCAAAACAAACCTTAATGTTCTTTGGTAAGCACAAAATATCCTGGATAGCCGAAGCAATCTTGAGCAAGATGAAAAACCCTGGTGTCATCACCTGATTTCAAGTTACACTACAGAGTCATAGTAAATCCCAGCATGGTATGCGGATGATACAGGATGAAGGAGCCAGATACAAACTCACACAACACTAGCCACCTGGCTTTTGACAAAGGTGCTGAAAATAAATATTGGAAAAGAAGATAACCTCTTCCACAAACGGTGTAAGGAAAACTGGTTATTCACCAGTAGAGGAATCAAGAGAGATCTCTATCTTCCACCTTGCCCTCATTTCTTTCTTCAAGATTTTTTATCTAAAGAATGTTTTTTATTAATTTTGAAACATTTTCAGTGTATTTTTTATCATATTCATCTCCTCTAACTCTTCTCAGATCCACTCCCCATTCCATATTCACCCAATTTTGTGTCCTCATTTTTATTTTATTTTATTTATTTATTTTTAAATTTTTATTTTTTATAATTATTTTTACTTTTATTAATTACAGTTTATTCACTTTGTATCCCCCATAGCTCCCTCCCTCCTCCCCTTCCAAATCCACCTTCCCTCCCTCTTCACTGCCCGTACCCCTCTGCCAGTCCACTGATGAGGGAGGTCCTTCTCCCCTTCACTCTGATCCTACTCTATCAGGTCTCATCAGGGGTGGCTGCATTGTCTTCCTCTGTGGCCTAGTAAGGCTGCTCCCCCCTCAGGGGGAGGTGATCAGGGAGCAGGCCAATCATTTCCTGTCAGAGACAGTCCCTGTCCCCATTACTTTGGAACCCACTTGGACACTGAACTGCCATGGGCTACCTCTGTGCAGGGGTTCTAGGTTATCTCCATGAGTGGTCCTTGGCTGGACTATCAGTCTCAGAAAATACCCTTGTGCCTAGACATTTTGGATCTGTTGCTCTCCTTGTGTAGCTCCTGTCCTCTCCAGGTCTTACTATCTCCCACTTCTTTCATAAGATTCCCTGCACTCCTATTTTGAAACTACTAAGAGGTCCTACTCAGCTTTGATGCCGTAGTGGCACTCAGATTTTGTTGGTAACCAACAACTCTTTAATTGGACAAAAGACCCACGCAACAAGAGGGGAATCATGTCTGTTAGTGGAAACCTGGCCAACTACCTGGGGCTAGAAAGGCCATCAATTTTAGAAGAGAACGTACTATGACCGCTTCACTTAACCAGCATAGTCCTTAACAGAATTCCGAATATTTATTCTTATACCTAGATATAAGTGTAGTCCTGACCTCTTGTTAAAGAAACTTCTCTTTTAAACATACATAGACCATTACAGAAAACCATAACTGATAAAAATGTAGAGAAGGGGGAAGTGACATAATTATTTTTTAATTTCAAAAATAAAATATAAAAAAGAAACAAACAAAAATTTCACTCTGTAGTGAGTATCTTTTAACACAAAATACTTTCTGTATTTTGAAGCTATTTAACTATGAAGTTCAAGGATTATAAAAATGATTTATTGGTAGGTGCCATGTTGGGTCATGAAGGTGGCAAAAAGAAGCCCTTGAAACAGCCCAAGAAGCAGGCCAAAGAGATGGATGAGGAAGATGAGGCTTTCAAGCAGAAACAGAAAGAGAGGCAGAAGAAACTTGAGTAGCTAAAAGCCAGGGCCATGGGGAAGGCCCCCCTGGCCACAGGTGGAATTAAGAAATCTGGCAAAAGGCAAGCTGTTCCTCATATCTGAGGTGATGGTGACTCCCTTCCATTCCTATTTAAACACCTGCCATAACACTTTTGCCACCTATAGCTAGAATGAAGTGTTATCCTGGAGCCTATTGTACATTGTAATAAACTTTCATAATAAAATAAAATAAGTAATAAAATGAAAAATAAAATCATTTATTATATGTTTGTGTATGTTTATGTATATGAATGTAGCCTATAAAATAAAATCTCTTTTTTCCTTTCTCTCATCCTTTTTTCTTTCTTTCTTCCTTCTTTCCTTTCTTTCTTTCTTTCTTTCTTTCTTTCTTTCTTTCTTTCTTTCTTTCTTACTTAAAAGTAGGTATAGGGTAATCATACTAAAATATGTATACCTAAAGAAGCTAAGCAAGAAGGAGGACCCAGGGTAAGATGCTCAATCCTCATTCAGAAAGGCAAACGGGATAGACATCGGAAGAAGGTGAACATAAGGAACAGGAGTAGTCAGGAGCCTACTCACAGAGGGCCTCTGAAAGACTGTACCTAGCAGGGTACTAAAACAGATGCTGAGACTCATAGCCAAACTTTGGGCAGAGTGCAGGGAATCTTATGAAAGAAGGAGGAGAGAGAAAGGCTTGCAGGGGACTGAAGTTCTAGAAGGAGAACAAAAGAACCAAAAATTCTGGGCACAGAGATCTTTTCTGAGACTGATACTCCAACCAAGGACCATACATGGAGATAACCTAGAACCCCTGCAGAGATGTAGCCCATGGCAGCTCAGTATCCAAGTGGGTACCCTAGTAATGGGAACAGGGGCTGTCTCTGACATGAACTCAGTGGCTGGCTCTTTGATCATCTCCCCTTGAGGGGCGGGGGCCAGCCTTACCAGGCCACAGAGGAAGACAGTGCAGCAAGCCCTGATGAGACCTGATATGTGAAGGTCAGATGGGAGGAGGACCCTTCCCCCCCACTATCAGTGGACTGGGGAGAGGAGCATGGGTGGAGATGAGGGAGTGAGGGCGCCATTGGGAGGGGATAAAGGAGGGAGCTACAGCTGGGATACAAAGTGAATAAATTGTAACAAATAAAAAAAATTTAAAAAGAAAATACTATTGTCAAAATAAGTAGCGATAGAATGACGCCTCATGAAAAATATACTATTGCATTTGCATTTGTTTTCTGAATTTTATTTTATCCACAGACCCGGTTTAAGTATCACTTATATCCTCAAATCCTAATTCTCACACATTTTAAATAATGATCTTGGCTCCTGATTTCAGAGGTCATGAGGATTCAGAGGCCTCCCAGTCCTTTGATTTTTCTCTTTCTCTGGCTCCACAGAAAGGAATGTAGTTGTGGTTGGTTGGACAGTCCAATCTCATGGCAGCAAGACCAACAGAGAGAGAGAATGTGTGTTCTGGTGAGTAGTAGCAAACAGAAGGATGATAGTGAAGAAGTCCCTCATGTGGGTGACTGCATATACCCCCAAAGTAAAGTTAATTTATGAATTTCATTATTACCCTCACAATCGCAATGGAGTACTCTTATAGCTGTTCCCTTCTGATGGTATTAATTTATGGTTCAAACATATGAGTGAAATGGAATTAATTCAAAACTGAAAATGCACAGAGCCTATCCTAGGTATGTTTGCTCTGATCACTTTTCACATTTCTGCTGTGTGTCTGCTTTCTGTCTGTGCCTGCTCTATCAACACTGGCGCATCTACCCACGTTGCCATAGGCAGCAGGAGCTGAAGTGCTTCAGGATTTTCCTCTGCCTTGCATTTCCTCGATGCTGTTGCCTCCAGACTGACAGGTGCCAGACTATGAAACTCAGTAGTTTTGCCTGAGGAAGAAACACTATTAGGTGTAATTCACAGTTCAGACACTGATTGAAAAGTCATCCTCAGCTGGGGTCTTCCTCTATCACTGGCTGTCTCTTCTACTTTTGTGCCAAGATCTGCTGCAAGCACTTCCTCAATAAGTCATTTGCATTAAATCCTTGTTCTCTTACAGGGTCTGTTTGGGGGAAATCTGGCCTAAGATACTCTGCTTTCAAGTGGGTTTGCACTTTATTTTTTTAAATGTACAAACATCTTTATATAATTGAAATTTCACTCCACATACAAACACCCATTCTTATCCTTTTGATATTAGTTTTAAACATATTATTGGGGGCATTTAATCTATCACTGGGGTCTAAGTTTCATTAACAGTTTGGATTGTAAAGTATTTTTGTTGTTTTAATTTATGAAAAAGTTCTATGATAACTCAGTCTTTTCTTCATTTTACTATTCTATGATGTACTCACAAAACATATATGTTTGTCAATTTAAATTGACAAAATTTTTATATTTTGTTATGTCCATGTCTTGAAATGTGTACACTTTCTGGAATAGCTAAGTCAAGATAATTAACATGTACATTGTTACCTTATATAACTTTTTAAAATATTGTCTTAGTTAGGGTTTTTATTGCTTCAATGAAACACCATGTCCAAAAAGCAAACTGGGGAGGAAATTGTTTATTCATCTTACACTTTCGTATTGCTGGTTCATCACCAAGGAGGTCACTATAGGAACTCAAGCAGGGTAGAAACCTGGAGGCAGGATCTTATGCAGAGGCCATGGAGGGGTGCTGCTGGCTGGATTGCTTCCCCTGGCTTGCTCAGCCTTCTTTCTCATAAAAGCCAGGACCATCAGGGAAAGGATGGGACCTTCCCCATTTATCACTAATTGAGAAACTCCTTACAGCTTGATCTCTTGGACTCTAGCTTGTGTCAATTTGACACAAAACCAGCGAGTACAAATATCTTCGCAATTTCAAGAATTATAATTAACTATAGCTATCATGTTGTACAATATATTTTTGAACTCATTTCTGCTGTTGAAAATTTGTGCCTCTTGGCCAACATCTTCCTAACATCCTCTAAGCCTGCAGCCCCTGGTAACCATTATTCTACTCTTGTTTCTTTTTGGCTTTTCTAGAATCTTGGCCATGGATTCACTGTGCAGCTAAAACTAGCCTTGAGCTTCTAATCTTCCTGCCTCCACCTTTTAAGAGTTGAGATTTGTGGTTTAATTTGCATTCCTCAGATGATTAGTGAGGCTGAACATTTTTTCATAAACTTCTTGATGATTTATGTGGCTACGTTTTAGAAATATCATGTCCTTTGCCCACTCAAAAACCATTTTTGGTTCAACTATGGAGCTGTTTGATACTTTATAGATTTTAGAAATTAACTTGTTATCTGATGTATAGGTTGCAAATATTTTCTCCTATTAAATAAAATTATAACTTGAATAGTTCAGAAGACATTACTGAATAGATATGCTAAGTTTCCCATCAATGCTGGAAATGCTGAAAAATATTCAAAAGGTTAAGTAAAGTCATAGACACCATATGACAATAATGATGGTGGCAATGACTATTATGATGACAACCATCCATTACCACTTAAAGTATTTTCTTTTAGGTATTGTGTCAGAAGCTTCATCAAAATTATTTACTTGATACATACACATGTTGGCTATTTTAGAGGCAAAAAGAGTGAGCTGAAGTGGTATTGCTTTTGCAAATAATGTGAAAGTTAAATGGGGCGGTATGAAGGAAGAAATGAGCATGAATGGAGTATGTACTGCGTGCTTAACAGCTGTTCATAAAAGGCATAGAGTCAGTGTGGAGACTCTTCTCTTGGTATGTCAGTGGTCTAAAGTGGGTACTTAAACTAGGAGGAAGAAAGAAGACAGGCAGGAAGACAGAATCAGGTGATCATCAGCTCTCCTTTACTACATGCTGCAAAGGAAGTTTCTAATCCTATTTCGGATGAGAAGATCTAGAAGAATTCTTAGTAATTTTGAGTTTCATGTAGAAAAATGTTATTTTCTATCAAAAACACACACACACATAAAAAAAAAAACCCGAAACAAAACCCAAGCCAAAACAAAACAACAAGAACAAAAAACTTATGTATTTTAAGTAAAATAAAATTTGTATGTGGATCAAATTGGGGAACTTTAGAATTGATTTTCTCAACATAAACTGCTTATGAGTAGATTACTGACTATTCAAGTAGAATATTTGTATTTGCCTTCATGCACCATGGGCACTTTCATAATGGTGATGTCACTGGGAAGATGCCATTGAGAGGAAGTCACCTCTGCTTCCTGCTGTCATGTTAAGGCCCATGTTTTGCTTATTCCAACAGCAATTTTTTTGGGAGAGGCTGGATGTTATAAAAGATAGGAGAAAAGAGTACAATTCACAACTGGCCTTACTTTAAACTGGTCAAACTAGTTAACCCGGTTGCTTTCAGTTTGAGTGATGAAGTTTTATCATATTTAAGGAATATAAGGAAATAATAGATCTAACAATGGTTGGCATTTATATAGAAACTTAATGTTTATATGGACTTCCACATTGATACTTAACTTTATAACAATATAGAATAGAATTATCTTGATCCTAAACTCTGACTTCAGTTTCTATGTATTATGAAATGCTAGTATGGGCAGAAAGGAATCTCCCAGTTGATCCATAACAAACTCATGATATAAAGAGTTTGTGATGCAGACACACACCATCAATTTAAGGAAACAAAGCATGAGCAAGTGAGCAAAGAAGAGGGTCAAGAAAAAGCTTAAAAGTGTGTATTAGCAGTCATGTTGGCAGTAAGCCTTTATGGGTATAGCTTCTGATTGCTATGGGAGAGACAATGGTCAACATACTCCCCATTTCCTTGGATCTTACAGTCTTTCTGCCCCCCTCTTCTACAACAGTCCCTGAGCCTTGGGTGAAGAGTTGTGTCATAGATAAATTGATTGAGACAGAGCTCTACAACCCTGCACTTTGATTGGTTGTGTATTTCTGTAATGGTTTCCACCTGTTACAAAGACAAGTTATCTTGATGAGGAGTAAGGACTACAGTTTTCTATGGGTATATGAACAAATATTTAGAATGTAGTTAGGAATCTCAAAATACTGGTTTAGTAAAGTGGCAGTTGCAAATTCTCCTCCAAGATTCATGACTTCATGAACCCTAGCTAGTGTCCTAGACATGAGCTGAACAGTGAGGATAGCAATAGATATGTTAAAGTGTGCAGGGGAAAGCTCAAGAGGCTGCACTGTACACAAAGAGCTACAGGCAACTAAGGAATTCTGAGAGCAGGAGAAATAGTCTTCTTTAGGGAAGAGCACATCATGTGGTTATCCAGTACCAAGTGGTAAGCCTTGAAAACACACATCTAAGTAACATCACATAGACTGAGCAGAATACATGTGTGTGTACATATATGTATATTACACATACATATTTGTATATCTATATGTAACAACAATTAGTGAAAATAACTGAATTTGAAAGGAAGAAAGGAGGGGCATATGGGAGTGTTTGGAGAGAGGAAAGGGAAGGGGGAAATGATGTAGTCATAATTATCTCAATAAAACATTTTTTTACAAGGAGAATGAAAAATTTTGAGTAGTTTAAAATGGGTTGAACTTTCAGAAAAATGTTAAAGCAAGCAAGCAAGCAAACAAACAAACAAGCCTGAGGAAATAACTCATTCTGAAGACGGAGTTTTCAGAACGAAGAGTCTGCATTTCTTCCTTCGTTTACCTCTGTTCTCAGATGCTTTGTAAGTGTGTGAGCCTGTCAGGTAAAAGCAGAATAATTTACATCACTACGTCATAAGGACAGGTTTCTTTTTCTAATGAATGAATGGATGAATTATAATTTATTCACTTTGTATCCACGCTCTAGACCCCTCCCTCATCTCCTCCTAGGGGGCATAAGAAGAGGTTTCTAAGTAGTGACATTCTACCCTTAAAGTTGATGGTAAAGTTATTGCTGTCTTACCATGGGTCATGTACTGTGCTGGCAGGTTTACAGCGAATGTATTATAATCGCTACAATATTCTGATGAAAGAAACTTGGTTATCTTCATTTTCAAACACAGGGAAATGAAGCACAGAGGTTACTGACAGGTAATAATCATCTGAGTCTTCACTGGGTATCAACATTTTCTATTTAATGATTATTTTTGAGTACAGAACAAATATTAAGGACACCCAACAGAGATAACCGAATAAAAACATTGCTATTGAGTAGTACCTTCTAGCTAAGTAATGAACTGCTAGTATTCCCGCAAAATACTAGGTTTTCAAGTTAGTAGACTTTCTCAAGCAGTCTGGAAAATTCCTAGTGTGCAGGTCAGTGGACAGAGCACACTTCTGCAGTAGACTGCTGAGAAAATGACTGACAGCCTCTCTTAGGCAGTGGCACCCAGAGGTGGAAAGGAGGTATAGTCCTCTCAGCCACTGATGTCACTTGAATGTTGGCCTATTTGTTACCAGTCATGTTTTAAAAATCGCTGCATTTTACTTATTTGTTTGTTTTGTGTGTGTGTGTGTGTGTGTGTGTGTGTGTATGTGTGTGTTTGTGTAAAGACAACTTTTGAGAATCAGTTCTCTTCGTCCGCCATGTGGGTCCCAGGGAAGCAACCAAGGCCTTTGCCTATCAAGATATCTGAGTATTCCTGATTATACTTTTTAATGCACTAAAAGTCCTGTTAAGTCTGTAAAGTTCTCGCTGCACAAGTGTAGGGACCTAGCGTAGATTTCCAGCATCTATTGATACACTGGCATCTATATTTCATTTCTACGTATGCACCTATATGCAGACCTGCACAGATGCTCAGATGCGTACCAGATTAGGTTTTCCTAGTTTTATTAAATATTTATCTTCTTTGAAAAATAAGAAGTGGTGTTTTTAGTGTTGAAAATTTAAGTATGATTTCTGCTAGCGATAATAAAGGTCTCAAGACCTTCCTTGGAAAGTTACTGTGGAAATTCAATAAATAGCATATCATCATTCCTTCCAAATAATCTCTTTAGAGAGTAAAAATGGTTTCAACATTTTGTTCAGTTCCAAAAATACTGGATTCTAATAGAGATATTTCTGTTCTTCTCAGAATGGCAGCTTCCTAGTGTCTGGCATTTTGAGAAAACCTGTGCTCTGTTAGCAGCTAAAACCCAGATATCTGTGTTGATCAAGACAGAAGTGAGACTGAGAAAACCCAGAACTGAGGTAAATAGTTCCAGGAAACACCAGAAGGCCTGTCACGATGTTCTGTGGTATTTGAAGTGCTTTTTAAAAAAAAAAAGAGGTGAAATTGGGGTGAATATGAGAAAAGATAATTTGAGAAACAGCTTAATCTGAAAAAACAAACAAACAAACCTGGAAAACACAATGTGTGTTTTATTTTCAGTGTGATGTTAGGGTGTCATCTCCCCTTCATGAATAAAAGAAACCATTGATCAACTCGAGTTGGGGCCACACTTTGGAAAATAGTCACATCTTTTGTCATGTCTCTTTCGTCTTGGGTACCTATTCATGGTTGCCCTCGTTTGAGACTCGTTTTTTCTTACATCCTTGTCTTTAGGTACAACTCAGCCACATTTTGAGCAATAGAACAACACTGAGTCCCCACTGGAATACAGTATATGAGGGCATGAAACAGACATTATAAAAGCCAACTTTGCTTTCTTGACACTAAGCCTTTTCAGCTGTTACTGTGACACATTTGCGAGGCAGATCAGAAGGCCCCACCTTTCCCTGGGCACTGGTGGGTGTCGAAGGCTCTGACACATTAATAGATTCTACTGAGCCCTATTAAATGCTATTAAAACACTTAGTTATAGGTAGTTCTGTGTTGAGCTCTTGTTTGTTGTAAATAGCCCTTTAATACTTTCTATGAGTAAAGAAAATGTTTGAGAGTGGTTTGTTTGATGGCTTCCCATTACGCCTGGCAGCTTTCAGTGGAGACACACCAGCTGAATAATTCCTATACTCATGGTTGGCTGAGCTGCCTTTGTGGTAGAATTTTTTTTTTTTAACTTTACAGTCTCACAGAGGAAATGAGCAGGTACAGCAAATCATTAAACTATGGCTGGAGAAAACATGCTCCATACAAACATGGAGCAGAAACTCCATTCTAAGCAAGACACGTCTTTGTGAACTCTAAATGATTCCCTAGCCGTTTTTACTCTGGCCAGAGGTGGAGCACTGTCTCTTGGGTTCTAGCAGGTGACCCATGACTGGTGATGATCATGGTTCATTTACATATGGGATGATGCCATGATTAATATGAACACCTTCAGCATACCACCTAGCCTTCCTGGCTGTATACCTAGGCTATTTGGCTCACTCTCACAGTTATTTGGGCTACTGCATTGCAGTATGAAGCCCAATAAAAGGATCCTCCTGAATGCCTACTTTAAAACTATTTATTTTACGATTTTTAATTACGTGTATGTGTCTCTTGTGTGTGGGCACATGACTGAAGGTGCTGAAAGGGGCCAGACGTGTTGAATCCCCTAGAACTGGAGTTGCAGGCAGTTGTGAGCAGAGTTGCAGGCAGTTGTGAGCCTCCCGATGAGGGTGATGGGAACTAAACTCAGGTCTTCTGGAAGAGCAGCAAGCTCTCTTCACCACTGACCCATCTCTCCAGCCCTGCATGTTTCTATCCTGTGAATGGACACTTTTGATTTTGGTCCTAATGAGATTGGACTGATCTGGTAATGTGCAGAGAGGACAGGGGAATGACAGCAGCAAAAAGGGTGGCCCAGAGGGAGAAGCTGTGTTGGTGGCAACAGCAGTAAGAGTATGGCTGAACAGTTCCAGAGGGGTCAGGGACAGAGGTAGTGGGAAATAGACATGAGGGAGAAAGTAAAGGGGAGAAGAAGTAGAAAGAAAGCTTCAGAAAGTTGAAGATGAGGGATACAGACCACACTTTCTCAAAGATTTCTAGGGAGGTGTAAATCCCTAGGGCTGGGGATCTGATATCTAACGCCTGGGTGATATAACACTGTCATAGACTGACTGGTGCTGGCAATGGTTGCTACTAACAGCCTGGCAGTGTTCTGGCTGCCCAGAGCAATAAGCCTCCATAATACCCTAGTCTGTAGAGCCTGGATCCATAAAAGCCTTTAGTTCCCAGGATTTGAAGTTAGAAGGCTTTAAGTGCATTATTCCAGCTACAGAGTCTTTCACATTTAAAGACACAGGTCTTCCAATACAGGAGAAGCTACTTCTAGCTTGCTCACGATTCTCTTACCCAGTTTAAGTTATCCTATCCTACCTAACACCATCCTTCAGTTTATTTCCTGTAACACCTCTTGTGTCCTTTTTGAAATGATCTCAAGTATTTGTTAATATCTTACCAACCCAGTCACTGAAGGTGCATTAGTAGGTATGCAGTTCTTTAACGGATTCATTTCTCTAGAGGTTCATGGATCCCCAGCCATCCCAAAGAATCTTTTTTTATTTTAATTTTTATATTATTTACAGTTTATTCACTTTGTATCCTAGCTGTAGTCCCTTCCCTCATTCCCTCTCAATTCCACCCTCCTTCCATCATCTTCTCCCATGCCCCTGCCCCTGTTCACTGATAGGGGAGGTCCTCCTCCCCTTCCCTCTGACCCTAGCCTATCAGATCTCATCAGGACTGACTGTATTGTCTTCCTCTGTGGCCTGGTAAGGCTGCTCATCCCTCAGGGGGAGGTGATCAAAGAGTCAGCCACTGAGTTCATGTGAGAGACAGTCCTTGTTCCCATTACTAGGGAACCCATTTGGAGACTGAGTTGCCATGGGCTACATCTGTGCAGAGGTTCTAGGTTATCTCCATGCATGGTTCTTGGTTGGAGTATCAGTCTCAGAAAAGACCCCTGAGCACAGATTTCTGGGTTCTGTTGCTCTCCTTGTGGAGCTCTAATCCCCTGCAAGTCTTTCTTTTTTTTATTATTTTTTATTTTTATATTAATCACAGGTTATTTACTTTGTATTCCAGCCATAGCCCCCTCTCTCATTCCCTCCTAACCCCACCCTGCCTCCCTCATCTCCTCCCTGTCCCTTTCCAAGTCCACTGCTAAGGGAGGTCCTCCTCCCCTTCCATTTGACCCTAGCTTATCAGGTATCTTCAGAACTGGCTGCCATGTCCTCCTCTGTGACCTAGCAAGCCTGTTCTATCTCCCCCTTCTTTCATAAGATTCCCTGCAGTCTGTCTAAAGTTTGCCTATGAGCCTCAGCATCTGCTTTGATACAGTGCTGGGCAGAGTCTTTCAGAGGCCCTCTGTGGTTGGCTCTTGTCCTGTGCCCTGTTTTTTCCCTCTTCTGATGTCCCTTCCATTTGCCTTTCTGAGTGAGGATTGATCATCTTACCCAGAGTCCTCCTTCTTTAGGTGTACAGATTTTAGTATGTTTATCCTATATTACATGGCTGATATCTACTTATAAGTGAGTATATACCCTGTATGTTTTTCTGCTTCTGGGATACCTTACTCAGGATGATCTTTTCTAGATCCCACCGTTTGCCTACAGATTTCATGATTTCTTTGTTTTTAAGTGCTGAGTAGTATTCCATTGTGTAAATGTACCACAATTTCTGTATCCATTCCTTAGTGGAGGGACATCTAGGTTGTTTCCAGGTTCTGGCTATTGCAAATAAAGCTGCTGCTACAAACAAATGTTTTTGTTGTGTAATTGAGCATATTTTGGATATATGCCCAGGAGTGGTGTAGCTGGATCTTAAAGAAACACTATTCCTGAATCTTAAGCAAGCTTTCAGAGTAGCTCGCAAGCTATCTGGTAACTGCTTTAGCATGAATCTGATAAATAAAGAGATAGCTTTGAGTGGCTGTTGCTGAAATAGGCTAGGTAGTCCCTGTGACCTATTCCATGTACTGCAGAGAGGGTGTAAATTGGGCAGAACTAGGAAGAGTAGATGCTTCCAGTCCCAGGTCTTCTCCAAACATGGACTCTGGAAAGAAGAGGGTGTGTTTCTATGCTGTCTCTATGCAGAGTGTGCTTCTTCTGTACCTCATCCTACCTCAGATGGATAAAGTAAGCAGCTTGATCCTTCCAGATGATGCACAAGTTATGCTCCTCTGCTGCACCGGGGGTCGAATGTTGTGAGCTGTTTGTGATTTTCCTTTTTATGTAGAATCCTCAGCGTCTTCATCTTTCACTGACTTCTGGCAACTTTGTCCTACACTGATAGGACTTTCTAGCTCATGAATTTGTCTGCCTCCTGCGCTCACTACCTTCTGGCTTTGCCTGTCGTTCAGTTACTACTTTTGAATGAGCCATTACACTTCGTCTGGGATACTTGATACAGTGATTGGCATTGCACAACCATCGTAAGATGTCCAAGCTGTGCCTCTGTCCTACTCCTCTACTCCTGCCTACATTCTAAAAGGACTCATCTCTTGTTAAAGTTGTACTTTCAACTTTTCCTTCACTTGTGCATTGATGCCTAGTTATTTTTTAAGAACTGCCTCAGGCATTATAAACCCCAAAACATCCATCAAAGTTAAAGATTCTTCCTTTGTAGCCACACAGCCTCCCCAATATGCTTTCATTCAAGTATTATGTGGTACATTGCCCTGAGTTGTGTGTATACATTTCTCCTCTACCAGACAGTAAGTTTTCTGAAGGCAGAAGTCTTACCTTGTTTCTATGCTTGCTATATAGACGGCTGTGAATGTGTGAAGAAGTGGTACCTCATCATTCTGGTTCAACCTATTCATTCATTAAACATTTATTGACAAGTTTGCTCTACAACACGCAGTCTTCTTAGTACAAGTTTCAATTTAATTTGATTCCATTTTACAGGGCATTCATTGGCTCACTGTTTTGTGTCAGACTTTGGGTCAAGTCTGAGGATGAAGAAGTCTATTAGAATGGAGTCTGTAAAATGAACTCAGCAGCATCTTTGGAGATTCCTTGTCTCATGTTAGGTCAGGGTGCTCTCTCTCTCTTCCTCTCTCTCTCTCTCTCTCTCTCTCTCTATCTCTCACACACTTTATCTGTTTTTTTATTTTTATTTATTATACCCTGCAGGTCCTCTGTGTACATATTATGATTTCTGGTTTTCTGTTATGGCATTCCCGAGTGTGTGAATAAATGGGTCTTTGCATCCACATATTTCTTGTGCCTTTTCCTGGGCTCTTTTTCTATTTGCTTGTTTTGCTCTATTTTAATTTGTTTGTTTTTGTTTTGTCATATCATGTTATATTTTATTATTATACCTTAGATGCCTATTTGTTTTCTAACAAGAGACAGAAAGGGTGTGGATTTGAATGGGTACTGGGAGGAATAGAGGGAGGGAAAGCCGTAATCATAATATATTGTATGAAAAAATTCTATCTATCTATCTATCTATCTATCTATCTATCTATCTATCTATCT
>NW_026585689.1:9757723-9825782 GCF_907164565.1 Psammomys obesus | reverse complement strand
TCTATCTATCTATCTATCTATCTATCTATCTATCTATCTATCTATCTTTCTGTCCATCTGTCCATCTGTCCGTCTGTCCATCCATCCATCTACACATATTTGGCTTTTCAAGACAGGGTTTCTCTGTGTAGCCTTGGCTGTCCTGGTCTCACTTTGTAGAACAGGCTGGCTTCAAACTCACAGAGATCTGCCTGTCTCTGCTTCCCTCAGTGCTGGGATTACAGATGTGCATCACCGTGCCCAGCTGAAAAAAATATTTTTTAATAAAAGAAAAAAAGAGAATATAGTCTATGCCCAATATTGAGTGGTCAGGCAATAAATATTGTTTGGATGAATGAACACATATCGAACAATGCAAAAGTTCTACCAACAGGAAACTCATAAGAATCAGTTTTTTTGTTCTCCCCTTCAAATTTTTCACATCAATATTTTGAAACTTTATTTCCCACTTCCAATCAAGTCCCCACTTTCCCTTTTGCCATAAAGGCTGCCATAAAGCCTAGGCAGTCTTGGGGCTTTGTTTTGTCTCTAGCCTTTACATCTGCCTGCCTGGCAGAGCAGGCTATATATATATATACATACATATATATATATATATATATATATATGTATATATATAGTGGGGTTTTTTTTGTTTTCGAGACAGTATTTCTCTGTGTAGCCTTAGATGTCCTGAACTCACGAAGATCTGCCTGCATCTGCCTTTCTGAGTGCTGGGATTAAAGGTTTGTGTCACCATGCCCAGCTACATTGTGTATTATTTTGGATAAATATAAAATAATATAATTTTTGAAGTTTTAGCCAACATCTTTGGTGCTGTTTCTTCTTCCTCTCTCCCTCCTTCTCCTTCTGCATTGTGGTGGTTTGAGTAAGAATGACCACTGTAAGCTCATATGTCTGAATGCTTGGTCTCTGCTTGGTAGAACAGTTTGGAAGAAGGGGGAGGTATAAGGCTGTTGGAGGAGATCTCGTGTTACTGGGGTCGGGGTTCAAACCCACGTCATTCCCAGTTCATTCTCTCTACCTTGTGTTTGAGGGTCGCCTGCCTTCTTGCTGCAATGCTCCCCACCACGGTGGTCATGGATTGTAACCCCCCAGAACTGTGAGCACCAAATGAAATGCTGTCTTGTATAAGTTGTCTTGATGGTGTTTTTTCCCCCCACAGCAATTGAAAAGTAGCCAGGACATATACTAACTTTCCTCTCTTCATATTTAGACACCCCCCCCCCAACACCGTTTTTCCATTTCTTTCTTCATAGCACCTGAATTCTGCCACTTCCCTTTCTGGACCCCAACCATGGTCTTTTTTACTTTCCTTGTTGCTCTGGTTACTTTGGGTTAGACTTTCATATCTGAAGATTTGTAGTTAGGAACCACAGATCAGAGAGAACATACAGTATTTATCTCTCCACTTTTGGGTTACCTCAATAAATACGAGCTTTTCTAGGTCTTTCCATTTACCTGAAAGTTTCCTGATTTCATTTCTCTTTCACAGTTGAATAGTATTCCACTGTGGTTATCTACCATTGTCTTCACTGTCCATTCTTTTAGGCTGTTTCCATTTCCCAGCCATTGTGAATGGAGCAGCAGTGAACGTTGCTGAGCTAGCGTCTGCGGAGTAGGATGATAATATTTACGATGCTCAGCTTGTGGTGATTTGTAGAAGTCCTAGGAAACTAACCAATGAGGTATTCTTTAAATTGCACATCATCACCTAAAATGGGATCAATACGCTCTACATTCTATGCAAGCAGAAAAGATTACATGTAGTTGTTGACAAACGTGTCTACAAGATAACAAAAGTTCTATGAATGTTACAAGTCACTAATATTTTTACTAAATATTCTGTTGTCGTTGTCAACCATTTTTACTTAACCTCTCAGGAGTCTTTTTTTGTGGTTATTTAGATATTTAGCAGTGAGCAATGAAATAAAATGAATTGTAGGATAGTACTCGTTTACATATGTGTGGTGTTGTGTGTAGTGTGTGTGTGCTTGCACACGTGTGTGTGTGTGCGCCTATACACTGCTTGTGGAGGACACAGGTTGATGTCTGATTTCTTCTTCAGTCTTGTCATTTTATTTTTTGAGAGATGTTCTCTCACTGAACCCATAGTTTCCTGATTGGCTAGACTGGCTGGCTCATGAGTCAGAGGCATGCTTCTGTCTCTGCCTTCCAAGAGCTGCAATTATAAGACACATTTCTTTTCTTTTCTTTTCTTTTCTTCTCTTTCTTTCTCTCTTTCTTTCTTTCTCTCTCTCTCATCCTTTCCTCTCTCTCTTTTTATCTTTTCTTACTGTAGGTGTTTGGGATGTAGACTCGTGTCTTTATGCTTGGAAGGCTAGAAGACTGCCCACTGAGCCATCTCCCTAGCCCTAGGTGATTCTCTTTTAAGATAACCTAGAACCCTGACAATGCAGCCACTTCTGATGAGAACTGATAGACTAAGATCAGAAAGAAGGAGAGGAGGACCGCCCCTATCAGTGGACTTGGAGAGGGGCATGCATGCAGAAGGGGGGGAGGGTGGGACCGGGAAGGGAGGAGGAAGGGGCTTATGGGGGGATACAAAATGAATAAAGTGTAATTAATAAAAGTTAAATAAAAAATTAAAAAAAAACAGTCCTCATTTCAAATATTCCCACTATACTCGTTACAAGCTTGTTTCAGTTTTTGGAAAAATATGGTCACCGCAAACATGTATTTGTGTACTTTTTGGTTTTGAAATTCTTAGCCCTGAAATCCAATGTTTCTGTGGTCAGAAAGAGTATAAGATTATTCCAGAGGTGGTGGATGAATACCAGGAATGATATCTTCTAGACACAGCAGGGCAGCTGCACATACAAACTCACAGTGGTTGTGACAACATGCATTAAGCTTGTACAAGTTCAAGTCAGGTCAATTCCCAGCGTGGAGATGGGCTTTGGGTACTGAGTCCCACCCCAAGCAGTGGAGCTCCGGGCAATCGGGGAGAGGGAGAGATGGCTTACTCCAGAGTGTAACCCAGGTAAGTGGCCCACACTCCAGTGGAAGATGACACATCTAAAGATATTTGAGTTGTCTAAATTTGTCTTTGTCCTGGTTAGGTTTCTCTTGTTGTGATAAATACCATGAACAAAAGCAACTTTTGGAATTAAGGGTTTATTTTAGCTTGCAGTTATAGTCCATCATGAAAGCAAGTCAGGGTCTGGGCAAAAACTCAAGGCAGGGACTTGGAGGCAGGAACTGAGTCATAAGCCATGGAGAAACACTGCTTCCTAGCTTGCTTTGTTAATACAACCTAGGACCGTATGCCCAGGGTTGGCACGTTTTCCAGTGGGCTGGTTCCCCCAAATAATTATTAATTAAGAAAACACCACCACAGACTTTGCTACAGGTAATCTGATGGTGGTTTTTCTCAACTGAGGTTCCTTCTCCTCAGGATGCTCCAGCTGGTGTGAAGTTAACAAAAAAACCAAAAACAAACAAAGCAAAACCAACCAACCAACAAACAAACAAACACCCTCCCCCAAACAAAAAGACAAAAACCCATTCAACACAGTGTTGAAAGGTAAAAAAAAAAAAAAGTCAAAAAAAGGATAGAAAATTCCGAGGGTAGAGAAGGGGATATAAATCTGGTTGTGGAGGGATGAATAGGATAAAAACACATTGTATGAAACTTTCAAAGAATAACAAAGTAAAAGAAATTTGTAAAAAAAAAAAAAAAAAAAACCAAGATATTTTTTTATATGTGTAACTCACTAACATTCTTTCAGCTGATGTCCTAGAAGTAAGTTTCTGTGATTATTTTTGTTATGAAGTTGCCACTTTTTCCTCTCATCATCTGATCACACTTTACTAAGAGAAGTATTGGCACCTCTTGTTTATTGTATACTGTTTTATTTATTGACTGCTCAATTTAAGTATGGTCTTTAGCATAATTCAGGAATGTTAGTCATCTAAATTAGGACAGAAAAGTAACATGAGCCCTTCAGAAGAAGGTGTTTTCCCTTCCCTCTGCCATCTCATAGCAGAAGTAGGATGACAGCACAGCAGATAAAATGCAAATAATTTGAAAATTAAAATAACGTTTCAAAGAATGAACATGTCAATTTACTTAAAGTAAGTTGTACCACTTGAATTTGGAGTCTAAACTTTTCAGACCCGTTTAGATGCACCTCTGCCTAGAATAGAACCATGAAAAGCAGCATATTTATTCCAGCTGGAAGGGACAGGAAAGTCCAGTCTTTTGCTGTTGGGATGTGATGTTGTCATCTACAGAGCTCATTCTTAGAAACACACAGCAGAGTTTAAAAAAATAAAATAGAAAAAAATCATAAAATTTTAAGTGAATTTATGATTTTCTGTTGGGTCCATTCATAGTTCTCCTAGGTGGCATGTGGCCTGAGGACCTGGGTGAGACATGTCTGAAAGGATTTTGATTCTCAAAATCTAGACATCGGTGGAATGAACATTTTGGATGAGTAGCTCCATAATTGATAGGCACATGAAATACTGTGAGATGGCCATTACAGTTTAAAGCTCTGCCTTGAGAATGCTAATGCAGTATGTAAAACCTACACCCTTAAGGAGTGTATCCATAGGAGCAGTTTGCACTACAGTTTCTACAGTGTTGGCTAAGGGGCTGTGACTTCAGCAAGAGGGACAGGGAAAGAGATCACAGTGACCACAGCCTTGTGTTTTCCAGGCTCTTCTCCTTCTTTAACCTGTTTTATGTCTTTTATATTGTTGACTTTCTTTAAATAGTTTTTCATACAAAAACAAATTTGTTGCTTTAAAAAAGACTTAAAAGTTGGGCTGGATATTTCCTGAATCTAGGATCTTATTCTTTTCAAGATATCATACTAAATACAGAGCATGGTGTAGCTATGGAGATGAAGGAGGCCCCATTTTACTCTCTCAAGTTGATTTGAAACAAACTGTCTAACTGAAGTTATGAGGAAGTGGTCAAAGACATAGGAAAAGGTGGAGGAGTGAAAAAAAAATTTTTTTTGAGTCATTTCCACCTCAACTCAACAGTAGAGTTGATGATTGGTAACCTTTTCCAGGTCTTGATCCAAGGGCTTTACTTGTAAACTGGCTTTTTTCATTTACTGTTTTAGTTTTTTTCTTTTAAGTCTTCCATGAGATTTTTTGCCTTATATGTTCCATGTCCTTGGCAATTTTGTTATTAAAATATACATGATAAAATATATTTTTATAATTTTAATTAAATATCAAATTCCAAAAAGTTGTTAGATCCACTCATTACCTTGTATTGTGAACTCAATGCAGCCTTGAGTCATCTGAAAAATGAGTCTCTTTTAAGTACTCATATTTATCAAGGTGTTTTGTGGGTATGTCTGTAAGGGATTACCTTGACTGTTAATGGGTACAGGAGGGCCCAGCCCATTTGCAGAGCATTGTCTTTGGGCAGGTGGTCTTGGTATGTATAAGAAAGCTAAGCATGAGCCTGTGACTGAGCAAGCAAGTAGCGTTCTCCCGTGGTTTTTGCTTCAAGTTTCTGCTTGAGTTTCAATCTTGATTTCTCTCATAATGGACTGTGTGACCTGCAAGTGTAACCCAGATAAATCCTCTCTTTCCAAAGTTGCTTTTGGTAAAGGTATTTTACTACAATAGGAGAAGGAAACTAGAACACACCTTGTCCTCAGGAGTTTAGAGGAAAGAAGTAACAGTACTTAATGATTTCAGAGCCTCAGTCACATCTTTACTTAGTCGTCTTCCTTACTAGGTTTCACTCTAGCAAAATTACTCCCTTCTCCAAGCTTCCCATACCGGCTCTGTCACCAACCACCTTTGCACTTTGACTGCTACTTCAATCTGGACAATTACTTCAAGCTCATTCTGTGTTCGAAGAAATTGGACCTTGCTATCTTATTCTGCTGTAATTCGCATGAGTGCTAGAGCCTCCTCTTCTGCTACCTTGTTCATATTTAAGACCCCGAGTCTTTTTGTTTGTTTGTTTTTGCATTCATAGATTTCACTCACTAAGTGGCTACTAAATAATACCCTTCAGATTTAATTTATATTTAAATTTTCAATTCTATTTTTTGTTTTGTTCTTGCTTTCTTCTGTTTGCTTGCTCACTTTTTCTCTCAAGGCAAAGTCTTAATATATATTGCTATATAGACCAAGCTGGCCCCCAAATTGTAGTGAAACTCCTGCTTTTGCTTACATTATGGGAATGTGACAAAGCCTGGTTTATATGGTGCTACATATTGATCCGAGGCCTAGTGTCTACTAAAGAAATACTCTCTGAATTGAGCTCTATCTCCAGCTCCTCCAACAAATTTCAGTCAAAAGTATTTTGGTTGGCTTTTATTAATCCAATAAGAAATGTCATTTTCAATGCTTTATAATTTTAGACACATTTAAAAAGCAGTAGAATAAATATATTGACTAAACTTGATTTTGTTGGTTCTAGGAATGGTTCTAACATTCTAAGTAAAATTTTAAATTAAACTGTGAAAAATTGACCTCTGAAGATGTTTAAGATGAAAGTGAGTGTTCCATATTTACTCTTCAAACTTAAGGTAAATATACTTAATATACGGTATTGGGTCAGAATGAGAAACACTTCCTTAGTAATGGAAACAAAGTTAAGCTGACTTAAATGTTAGAGAGTCTACTGTACAATCAACTTATCACATTGTAGCTGGACGTGTGAGATCCTGTTTAAAACAAAGATCTCTTATTCACCTCTCAAAAACACCCAGGAGAACATATAAACCATTTTTATTGTCCCCTACCAGGACTTTGCTCACAGCTATTATAAATCACCATGCTTTACAATACAGTTCTGTTTATCTATGTGCTTTTGGTCTAAGAGATTAAGAATGATAACCCCTAAGCACAGGCCATAATTCAACTTTCTAATCAATGATTCTTGACTTTCTCAAACATTGTCAGACATCCAGAGACCTTCTCTGGCATGGCTAAACTGATGTCACAGGTCAATCTTACTGTCCTCTGTAATACCAAGATGGAGAGTGTTGTAGGATTATTCCTAGAAGCTGATGTTTTTAGTCCAGTTAAAATATCTTAAATTTAATTTATTTTAAAATTTAGATAATTTAATTTCTTAATTTCAATCAATAGCTTTTATTAACTCAAAAAAATTACCATTTAAATTTTTATGTTTAGACACATCTGTCAAGCAGTAGACAAAATATGCTGTCTCTATTAGTCAGGGTTCTCTAGAGTAACAGAATTTACAGACTGAATCTCTATCAATTATCTATCTATCTATCTATCTATCTATCTATCTATCTATCTATCTCTCTACCTACCTATCATCTATCTATCACCTGTCTGTTTATCTGTCTGCTGTCTGTCTACCATTTATTTGTCTATAAGAAGGAGATTTATTGGAATGACCTACAGGCTGCAATCCAGCTAGCTGTCCAAGAATCTAGAAGTTGTTCAGTCCCGCAAGGCTGGATGTCTTAGCTGGTCTTTTGCATATACTGGAATCTTGAAGAAGTAGGCTGCAATGCCAGTGAAAGAATAAATGTGCAAGTAAGGTGAGTAAAAGCTTCTTTCTTTTCTCTTCTTACATAGATTTCCAGCAGAAGACATGATCCATTTTAAAAGTATGTCTTCCCACCTCAAGATTCTGATAAAAGGTAGTCAGGTGTGGTGGCACATGCCTGTAATCTCAGTACTCACAGAGGCAGAGGCAAGTGGAGCTCTGTGAGTTTGAAGCCAGCTTAATCTACAAAGTGAGTCCAAGATAATCAAAGCTATGCAGAAAAATCCTGTCTCAAAAATAAATAAATAACAAAAATTGGATTAATTAATTAATGCCATGTGTCTTCCTGTCAATATCTGGATCATAGTGAGGTCTATCATAGAGGTCCTAACTCTAAGGTCTGTACTAAAAGTAGATTCACCCACTTCAAACCAAGCAGAAAATCTCTTACTGGTGTGCCCTCCATTTCTAACTTATAGTTCATTCTAGATATAGCCAAGTTGACAACCAAGACTAGCTATCACCTTGTCTCCACCTGATATAGTCATGTTCTAAGATGTGTTTATAATAACAATAAAGGAACTATTGCTTTAGTGGTTGGAGCTCATCCAGGTAAATAGCAGCCATGGGTTTAAGTTCAGGTTTCCTCTGTCTTTTGTTACTGAAAAACCTGTTCTTTCATGATATTGCACCTGTTAGGTTATTTCATGGGGACCTTTTTGAGAGAACTCAGCTGAAAGATCTCAGGGTTTCTCCATTCTAAACTGAAGCTGGAATAATAGAAAAAAAAAGGAATGGTATGTGGTGAATTTAACAAACTATTTAAAGTATAGTATCATGCTAGTCCATTTATTGGGTTTCTTATTCATATTAAGTTCTTATCTATATAAATTACCTCTTATAGTTTTTAAATTTGTTCTTCCAAAGCTTTGTGTTTGATCATATTTACCCTGTTCCCATCCCCTACTCTTCCCTAATTTACCCCCTTTCCTGCCCACTCAATTTTGTGTCAAAACAATTTGTGCCACCCACATATTCATAGATGTGTGGTCGTCTGGGGGAGAGTGGGTGACTTTCCTGGGGCAACAGTTCTTCCTTTCCCAGCAGCTAACAACTGTCAACAGTTCCACATCTAGGGGTGGGATTGTATGCCCAATTTCTCTCTCTGCTACATTTCAGTCTGACATGGGCTTACATGGACCTTGTATATGCTGTTGCCACTGCTGTAAATTCATATTGGTAGCTGTCCTGTTATGCCCAGAAGATAATTTCATGAGATTCTTATGTAATAGGCTAAGAACTTGCCTGACCTCATGGAAGAAAACAGTGTTGAACCCAACTTTAAGCAGTCCAAATTCACAGGTTCCAGTTTGTTTTCATTTTTTAAATTAGTTACAGTTTGTTCATTTTGTATGCCAGCTGTATTCCCCTCCCTCATCCCTTCCCAATCCCACCTTCCCTCCCTCTTCTCCTCCTATGCCCTTCCCCAAGTCCAATGATAGGGGAGGTCCTCCTCCCCTTCCATCTGACCATAGTCTATCAGGTCTCATCAGGACTGGCTTCTTTGTCTTCCTCTGTGGACTGGTAAGGCTGCTCCTCCCTCAGGGAGAGGTGATCAAAGAGCCAGCCACTGAGTTCATGTCAGAGACAGTCCCTGTTTCCCTTACTAGGGAAGCCACTTGGAGACTGAGCTGCCATGGGCTGCATCTGTGCAGGGGTTCTAGGTTACCTCCATGCATAGTCCTTGGAGAGGGTATCAGTCTCAGAAAAGACCCCTGTGCCCAGAATTTTTGGTTCTGTTGCTCCCCTTATAGAGCTCCTGTTCCCTCCAGGTCTTTCTATCTCCCCCTTCTTTCATAAGATTCCCTGCACTCTGCCCAAAGTTTGGCTATGCATTTCAGCATATGCTTTGATACTCTGCTGGGTGGAGTCTTTCAGAGTCCCTCTGTGTTAGTCTATCCTGTACCCTGTTTTCTCCCTCTTCTGGTGTCTGTCTCAATATAGAACAAGGACATTTGCTCAACCATGTTCATAGCAACTTTATTTGTAATATCCAGAAGCTTGAAACAACCTAGATGTTCCTCAGCTGAGGAATGGATACAGAAATTGTGGCACATTTACACAATGGAATACTACTCAGCAATTAAAAACAAAGAAATCATGAAATTTACAGGCAATTGGAAGTATCTAGAAAAGACCATCCTGAGTGAGTTATCCCAGAAGTAGAGAGACACACAAGGTATATACTCACTTATAAGTGGATACTAGACATATAATATAGGATAATCATACTAAAAATTTCTACACCCGAGGAAGCCAATCAAGAAGGAGGACCCTGGGTAAGAGGCTCAATCTTCATTCAGAAAGGCAAATGTCACCAGTCCCAGTTTAAACCAATGGTCTCTTACTAAAAATTCCTAATATAGATATCAAATGATTTTTTGTTATGAATGCCATTAGAGCACAATGCTTTCCTTCAAGTCCTTCAGTAAATGAATATCTCCTTACTATAAGCCATTTACATCTGTTAGTGTATTCTGTGTTTTCTTTATTCCTTGACTTGACCTCATGTTTCTTCAAAGTCTATTACTGCTTTCAGAGAGAAGTATGTTTTTGGTGACATCTACTTTCACTTATTAAGAGGCATAGAGTATGATCGGCACAACTCATTCACCAGAGTATCATTCCATTGGCATATAGTGCAGGTGTGTGGGCTGTTATGTAACCCATGGAATCACCATTATCACTGAGAATAAGAACTTTTGTTGATCATTTTTTAGTCCTGTTACTAGGGGACTTAAAAATACTGGTTTAATTTTTGTAATGGCTGTACGGAGTAGGTAGCAGTAATAATCCATTTTCTGGTAGGGGAAGTTAAAATTTAGAAAGTCTATAAATCTATCCAAGATACAACAGTACGTAGCTTGTTTTGGATATTTTGAATTCATATATATAACTGTATTTTTCTAACTTCTCACTACAGAGCTTTGGTTATCATTTTTAACACCTCTAGGTATATATTTGTGTTAAGGAAATCATAAGTATTTTTTACAGATAACTTGAAAAATATATTAAACATACTGGGAGAAGGAAAGTGGTTGCCTAGCTTATAAGGCAGCATGTCATCACTGTTCTCAGTGACAATCGACTTCTCCTTACAGATGTTTATTGATGAAGCTAGTTGGTTTTTCTTTTTTCTTTTAAAATTAGTATTTCGATCCTATTATATGTAGATTTAAAATGTGTTTAGGGAACTGTTTTATGTTTATTGAGAGAATTTTGCAGTGCAACAGAATTTCAATGGATCCCAAGTCCAGTATTTCCTCTTACTCCCCTTTCCATACTGTGCTTAGGAACATACTACACATAATCTAGACGTAAGGAGTGGTTTTAAGCATTATGTATGGTTTTAAGTATCATATTATTTTTTATTAATCCCTTTCTGTACATTTTGTTGTACATTTTGCACAACATTATATTGGCTGCACACTGTACCAATTATTTGTTATAGTTACAGATTTAATTGTTTCCTTTTGTTTATTATTATTTCATTTAAGGAATGAGCTTAGCAATGATACTGCAGGTTAATGGCATGGACGAGATTCTTGGTGCATGCAATGGGATCAAAGAATTATAACAGTTTGTATTTCAAATAACACAACAAAAATAGCTCTATCTCTTGTATTTCATTATTTACTTTTTGTGTAAGTTATGTTTTATTATTTTATCCATTTGCATTGTTTTTAATTTTGTAATTTTTATCATTTATTACAATTTATTCAATTTGTATCCCGGCTGTGGCCCCCTCCCTCATCTCCTTCCAATCCCCCCTCTCACCCTCCCTCTTCTCCCTTTATGCCCTTCTCCTAGTTCACTGATAGAGGAGGTCCTCCTCCCCTTCTATTTGACCCTAGCTTATCAGGTCTCATCGGAACTGGTTGCACTGTCTTCTTCTGTGGCCTGGCAAGACTGCACGCCCCCTCCCCCAGGGGTGATGATCAGAGAACCTACCACTGAGTTCATGCCAGAGGAAGTCCCTGCTCTCCTAACTACGGGCCCCACTTAGAGACTGAGTCTATGGGCTACATCTGAGCAGGAGTCTTAGGTCCTCTCCATGCATTGTCCTTGGTTGGGATATCATTCTCTTCAGGGCCCCTTGGGCTCAGTTTTTATGACTCTATTGGTCTCCTTTTTGAGCTCCTGTCTCCTCCGGATTTTTTTATCTCACCATTTTTTTTATAAGATTACCTGTACTCTGTCCAAAGTTTGACTATGAGTCTCAGCCTCTGCTTCGATACCTCAATCAATAGAGTCTTTCAGAAACCGTCTGTGGTAGGCTCCTGTCCTGTTCCCTGTCTTCTCCTGCTTTCAATGTCTCTTGCATTTGTTCTTCTGAATGAGGATTGAGCATCTTCCCTAGGGTCTTCCTTGTTGTTTAGCTTCTGTAGGACTATAGATTTTAGTATGTTTATCCTATATTATATGGCTAATATCCACTTATAAGTGAGTACATACCATGTGTATCTTTCTGCTTCTGGGTACCTCAATCAAGATGATCTTTTCCAGTTCCCACCATTTGCCTGCAAATTTCATGATTTCCTTGCTTTTAATGGCTGAGTAGTATTCCATTGTGTAAAAGTACCACAATTTTTGCACCCATTTTTTTTATTGAGGGACATCTAGGTTGTTTCCAGCTTCTGGCTATTATGAATAGTGCTGCTATGAACATGGCTGAGCAAATGTCCTTGTATAGTTGAGCATATTTTGGATATATGCTTAGGAGTTGTATAGCTGGATCTTGAGGTAGCACTATTCCTAATTTTCTGAGAAAGCACCAGATTGAATTGCCTTTTATAATTCGTAAAGTAGGGCATTTCCCCATGCATTTCTTGACTAAGCCTTTACCTTATTTATAAAAATAATTGGCCAATAATCTCTCCTTTACGAGGATATATCAAGAGTTAGGCAACATGATGGATAAATTACTTTATAAGCATATATATCAACTCTTTCCCCCCTTTCCAGTCTTGCCATCTTAGGTTATCACTAACAGTTTACTAAATCTAAATGTTGGTGATAATTTTAAATCAGAGCGCTGCAAGTTATTGAGCTTTCTATTATGCTGAAAGTTCTGAATTTGGTAAAAATGTATTGCATTAGGAAGTTGTGACCAGGTGTTGTGGTATACACTTGTTCACTCAATGGTCAGAATATGGAAACAGACTCATCATAGTGTCAAAGTCATGCCTGGTCATGTTTAAGGCCAGTCTGAGCTACCTAGAATTCTGTCTCCAAACAATAAGCTATTAATTATGTTATATATATACAATTATATATATACAACAAATATATATTTATATAATATATAAATATAATATATATAAATATATATAATAGGTTAGTATTTGTATTGGAAGTTGTATTAGTCAGGGTTCTCTAAAGGAACAGAGCCTATAGAGTGAATACTTACTGTGAAGGGAATCCATTGTCATATATGATACACAGTGAGTAGAGCAACAATGTTTTCCGTTACCCTGAGAACCCAGTAGCAGCTTAGTCCATAAGACTGAAGGCCTTAGCAATTCCAGGCTGGTGCTGGAGGCCTAGATGATTGCTGGAGGGCCACTGATTTTGATCACATGTTGGAAAGCCAAAGAAGCTGTGTTCCAATGCAGCAGTGGCAGTGATAGACACATTGAGGCACAAAGGTGAGCAGACAACAGTATCACTTTTCCTCTCTGACCTGGCTATGTCCAGAAGGTGCTTCCCACTCTGAAGGAGAGTTTAACCCATCAGTTAATCTTTTTAAGAGGCCTCCTCAGAGAGTTTTGTCTCTTATTTTATCCCAGGTCCAAACAAGCTGATAAGCAAGATAAGCCATCACAGTGATTCATGTCCAAAATAAAAGAAAGAAATCTGTTGAATGACCAGACCAAAGCTATGGTGTGGAGGTTTCACACCTTATTCTCCTTTTTACCTCATGGATATATTTGGGTATTGATTCTATAGTTAACTAATACCACCTGAATCGTTGGAAATGAAAGGGCAATACTGACACAAATACATTTTTCTCAAGAAAACAGATCAACTTCATTCTCCTGGATCCTGTATCCACTGAGGGGATGAGATTTACTAAAAGTATTCAATAAAATTAATGAAGAATTTTGAAATGTGTTTTGTCACCATGTTGATATGCTGGCTTCAGAAATACTGAGAGACACGTTGATGCTGCTGGCGCTACTGCTGATACATAAAAGTGGGACCACAGAAGAGTAAGCATCTTTTTTCTTGTGAAGAATTCCAACTGTCTCGGTCAGCTTGGGCTGTGATCAGCTTGGGCTACTGTGGCAAATACCACTGGGCAAGTGGCTTCATCCGTGCATATGTTGGCGGGAGGAGAGATCTCTGTGGTATCTCATCTTAGAAAGAAAATCTTATATTTATGGTTGTGAGCCTAGCCTTTAACAGCTGAGCCATCTCTCCAGCCCAAAACTACTCAGCAATCAAAAAGGAGGAAATCATGAAATTTGCAGGCAAATGGTGGAATCTAGAAAAGATCATCTTGAGTGAAATATCCCAGAAGGAGAAAGACAAACACGGTATATACTCACTTATATAGACCTATAAGATATAATAAACATAATGAAATCTATACACCTAAAAAAGATAATCAAGAGAGCGGACATGGGGTAAGATTATCAATCCTCGTTTTGAAAGACAGATGGGATACGCATTGAACATTGACAGGAGTCTACTGAGCGCATTGGAAAGACTCTAACTAGCAGTGTTTTCAAAGCAAAGACTCGTGACCAAACCTTTGGCAGGGTGCAGGGAATCATAAGAAAGAAGGGGAGTTAGACTGATGAGGAAAGGATAGGAGCTCCACAAGGACCAAAGATATCTGGGCACAGGGTCTTTTCTGAGACTGACATGCAACCAAGGACCATGTATGAATGTAACCTAGAACCTCTGCTCAGATGTAGCCTGTGGTAGCTCAGTAACCAATTGAGGGGAACAAGGACTATTTCTAACAGGAACTCAATGGCTGGCTCTTTGGCCTCCCCACCCCCCAAGGGAGGAGCAGTCCTGTTAGGCCACAGAGGAGAGCTTTGCAGCCAGTCCTGAGGATACCTGATAAAACAGGATCAGATGAATGGGGAGGAGGTCCCCCCTATCAGTGGACTTGGCAAGGGGCACAGTGGAGAGGAGGGAGGGAGGGAGGGACTGGGAGGGAATGAGGGATCGGGACACGGCTGGGGTACATAGTTAATAAAATGTAACTGGTAAGAAAAAAAATAAAATACGGAAAAAAAAAGAAAGAAAATCTTACCCTATCCAACTTCCCCTTACAGCATCATTAAGCCCATATTATCTCATGAAGGTCCAAAGACTATGACTATTACAATTAGGGTTCCACTTAGTGAATTCTAGGGGATAGTGCCGGGGCAGAATTAGTCTCTAACATCACCAGAGACTTAATGTATCATACCCATGGACATTCTCACACAACACACATACACATTATGCAAAGGAAAGATATACCAGGTTATGGACAGTGCATTAGTTCTTTTTGTTACTTCCCATTTAATAATCTGTATCGGTTCTTTTAAAAAGTAAGTGATCTGGCACGTTAATAAAGTATTAGTAATCAATCAAATAGTGAATTCTTACTTTCATTCTTTCAGTGCTGGGGTTGAAGCCAGTGCTTTTTGCCTGCTAGCCAAGTGCTCTGCCACCGAGCTATATCACGAGCCTGACTTGTTATCTTATAAAACAAGACATAGGTGCATGCTGGTGTGGTTCCAGCAGTTCAGTGGTTTGTGGATATTAGGGTCTTATGATTTTCTTGTCTTTTTTCATAGTAGCAAGGTAAGTCGAAGATGCATTTCCTGCTCCCATACCCAGATTCCAGGCAGGAGAGAGGAAAACATGGAAAGAAAAAAAAAAGTAAGTTCCAGTTGAGTCTTTTAAGAGCTTCTCCTGAAAACTGAGAAAACTGATGACTTTGTAACAGGGCCTGAGACGTTAGTACAATTAACGCCATGATGGAAGTGCCATTCAGGCTGTAAAACTCAACATGTTGGCAGCAACCCCTGCCAAAACTAAAACAAAGGCCTAATTCATCAAGGTCCATATAGTTCTGGGAAGGTTTCAAAATGTACTAACCTTTCTTTTTCTTCTGTAGTTCTTCTGGCTAACTGTTCTTGTTAACTGAAGTATGTCAACCCAGAACATGGTTTTTGTGCTTAAAAGCTCACCCTGAGAAAGGCTTAGGGCTGTACTGGTATCCCAAATACCCAGTGTAGTTGCTGGTCAACTAATACAGACTTTCTATTGGCTTAAACTCATGTCTGAGCAGTCTTCTCCGATAAATACCCCACAACAACTATTGCTTACACTTCATTGACCTCTTGCATATAAACTGGCTATTACTGTCTGGAGAGAAAATCAGGAAATATCTGAAAACATCAGTGTACCATCTAAAACATCAGCTTCACTGATAAGGAGGGGAAAAAGGGTATTGTTTTAGCACTGCTTGTCCCAACTATATCCAAATGGTTGGAAGAAAAAATATGAAGGATCAGGTCATATGCTCATTAAGCACATAGTCCTCTAACATAGCAAAACAGACTTGGGAAATTCCTGCCCCTAAGTGATCTTTGGACAGTAAATGAAGACTGAGAGCCATTAATATGGAGGTTCAAGAAGAAAAACATGATGTAGACACTGGTGTCTTTATTTAAAGAACAGTCATTATTTGAATTCAGTCACGACTCAAGGAACTCTTTTAGTGCTTGGCAGATGTTCTGCCTCAAGAGTCCCTTTTGGCCCTTGATGGTTTCTGCTACTGGCTTCCTGTGATTCAAACACACTGCTTTCTTTCACTCAGAGACATCTTGTTCTTGTCTGCAGCAATTCAAAATTACTCATCAAGAGTTGGCATCTTGCTTGGAACTTATAAGGTTATCCAAAGAGCTGTGGGGACACAGAAACTTCTGAGCTGGAGGAAATCAAAAGTAGCATGTCAAGAGATACATACTATTCAGGTTTCTTTAAGGTCACTTTGAGAATCCAAGGCTTAATAATTCACAGTTCATCCACAGTTCAGCTGCTTCATGTCTTTCTATAGTTGAAAGGCAATTCACTTGTTTCTTTAGAAAGCTGAGCTTCTACATTGCCTTAGTTGTACTGCAGTCCAATGTGTGAGTTACAAAAGCCAAACATTAGTAACATGGGTAAAAGGTTATGAGAGAAAACATGAGATTCATGCAAGAAGGGTATCTGGGAGACCAACCTCAGGATGAGTTCGCCAATGATGTGTGAGAAGATGAGAGGGAAGGCAAGACAATGGGAAGGCTCAAGTTTGACAGAGCTGCCACCAAAACCAGAGAAATCCAGTGCATCCTTTTTTGAGGTCACAATGGACAGTCTATGTTCTGTACTGTTTGTGGTGGAGAAGCTGCATGGACAAGCTGAGAGGAGTTGTAGTTATTAAAGTGCTTATTGTAAATATCTTCCCAATCATTTAGAGAAAAATTTGAATTTTAAATTCAGTGTCTCTGGGCAGTGTATAGAAATCAGTATACATTAAAATGCATGAGGGCATTTACACCTCTTCATGGCCCCAGACTTTTCTGTCCCTGAGCCTACTGATCACAACTTACAACCATGAGATAAATGGAACTTCATGCCTTCAATCATTTTTTTCCCATAACAAGTTAAATAATATTATCTATTTTAGGTTTAAAGGAATGTCCTTTCAAGCCGGTCAAATTATATCCCAGCTTTGCCAACTGAGCAGATCACTGTTGGAAAATTGCTATGTGGTAACCTCCGTGCGTCACTGAATTTTAACACGTTAACTTTGCAGAGTGATGTCTGTGAACATGTTCTGAGCCATTCCTAAATGATGTGCTATGTTTAGATATGTGAAGATGTATGACTCCTCTGATGATCCTTCATGTTCACTCATTTTTAAGCTTTTCTTTTATTCCTGGTAAGTGAGGGTTGGGAGAAATACTTATTTAAGTTCTTTCAAAGAGCTGTTTCCTAAGGGAAGCCAGAATTGGAGTTTGTGGTCAGTACAAACTGGACTTAGTGGGTTATTTTAAATGAATAAAAAGAGGACACAGAAGTAGGAAGGGCTGAAGAGGTGAAGTGTATCAGGGAGGAAGCAGAGGGCGAAGTAAAGGCAAATATGACAAAATATATTTTATTAAAATTTCAAGTAATCAATATAACAATATATTAAAAGCAATTCAACATTATTCTTGAGTTTCTAAGTACAGCCATTAAAAAAAAAAATCCTTCAATAGGTCACCCTAGTTCCTTAGTGCTGTCTTACCCACTTCTAAAAACATTTCTATAGATATAGTGTGTATATCTTTATTACTTTTTTACTATTATATTATATTATATTATATTATATTATATTATATTATATTATTACATTATATTATTATAATAATTACTTTATTACTTACTTTTCATTTTATTTTCTCTAAATATTTTCATTTTATCTTAATTTATTTTTATCTCATGTATACTGGTGTTTTTTTTCTCCTGCAGGTCTGTGTAGGTCTGTGTAAGGGTTTTGGATCCTCTGGAACTGGAGATAGTCAGTTGTGAGGTGCCATGTAGTCATTGGGAGTTGAACCAAGGTCTTCTGTAAGAGCACTCAGTGCTCTTAACTATTGAGCCATCTCTCCAGCTCTATTAGTTACTTTTCAAGAAGTTATATCTTGGCTCCATTTTCTCCCCATTCTTGTCTATTCGGACCTATTTTAGAGGTCAAATATTTCCTTAAGCTTTTAAAATTATTTTTGGAACAGGAAGTACTGTGTTTGAATCAGTGGACTTCAGCAGCAATCTCTGATTCTCCCTGAAATCTTACTGTGGGAAATGAGTTCAGCACTGGTTGTAAACATTTTTTTTTCTGTTGCTGCAGAAGAAATTACTTTTTTCCTTATTTTCTTAAGTATCCCCAGTAACTGGAGTATACATGACAATATTCAGAACAAAGGAAGATCAGTAAGCGACCTACAATGAGAATTTCAGGTTTGCAAGATCTCTCCTGTGAGTTGTTCCCATGGCTCACAGCCTCCCTTCCTCCTGGACTACCACAGAGGCTGTGCACTCCATCCATCACTCTGAGAAAAATCAGGTTGCTCTTTTCTAGCTTGCAGCTCCTCAAGCCAGAGTTCCGGAGGCTGACACTTCTTCATTTCCTAGCCTTCTTTTAAAGAGCTTTAGGGATCAGCCTGTTTAGCTCTTCTTTCTTTATCTGAAGATAAAAGCTTAAGTACCTTGGGCTTATGGAGCTTTAAGGCTTTTTTTTTTTTTTCCAAGGGAAGAACATTTTAGAAGGTGGCTTAGATTTCTGGACTGTGTTCTCATCAGCATGTTCTGTCAAGTCACAGGCGATCGCTTTCCCATGTCTCAGACAATTTGTACATCTCATTGCACTGAGCTGAGGTTAACTGTTCTCTCTTTACCTCTAGACCACTAAAACCCTTTAGCAGCTGATTTTTTTTCCTGCCTCTTGGGAAGATGTTCACTGTGAACAAAATAGCATCTTGCTGTGAACAGCCTCTGCAATCCTTTAAATGAGTCTTATCTGCTTGTTCCTTTCCCCTCTATTTAATTCCATTCTCTATCTGTCACCTTTTGAGGCATGTTTAGAGAGGTAAGTCACTGGCATCTGTTTCCAACAGCCACTTAAGTGTTGTTTAATGTTAGGAGGCAGAAAAAGACAGCTTGGAGAAGAAAACATCTTAGGTCTTGGATCATTACACATACAAGCTGTAGAATTCATGGTCTTCTTTTTGCTCACTTTCTACTTCCATACATCTAGTTTAAGCAGACAACATTTAACATCTTGCTCATACCAAAGGACCTGTGAAGTGCGGAAAGAGTGTCTTTCTATGCTCTGCTCTGTACCTTTTCTGATCAGTGGGTGGGTGAGGGTAGCTTATTTGGACACTTTTCTTTTTTAATTAATTAATTTATTTATTTAACACAGTTTATTCAATTTGTATACTGGCTGTAGTCCCCTCCATCTCCTCCGAGTCCCACCCACCCTCCTTCTTCTCCTTCTATGACCCTTTCCTAGTCCATAGATAGGAGAGGACCTCCTCCCTTTCCATCTGACCCTAGCCTATCAGGTCTCAGCAGGGCTGGCTGCATCATCTTCCTTTCTGTGGCCTGGCAAAGCTGCACCTCCCCCCCAGGGGGAAGTGATCAAAGAGCCAGCTCCTGAGTTCATGTCAGAGACAGCCACTGCTCCTCTTACTAGAAAACCCACTTGAAAACTGAGCAGGGGGTCTATGTCCTCTTGATGCATGGTCCTTGGTTGGAGTATCCATCTAGGCAGGCAGTCCTGGGCCCAGGATTTTGGCTCTGTTGATCTTCTTTGTGGAGTTCCTGTCCCCACCAGGTCTTTCTATCTCCCTCTTCTTTGATAAGGTTTCTGAAAACCACATGATCATCTCCTTAGATGCCAAAAAAGCATTTGACAAAACTCAACACCCATTCATGTTTAAAGTTTCGAAGAGATTAGGAATATAAGGCACATACCTAAACACAGTAAAAGCAATATACAGCAAGCCTATAGCCAACATCAAACTAAATGGAGAGAAACTTAAATCAACCCTATTGAAATCAAGGACAAAGAAAAGCTGCCCACTTTCTCTGTATCTCTTCAACATAGTTCTTCAAGTCCTGGCTAGAGCAATAAGACAACTAAAGGAGATCAAGTGTATACAAATCAGAAAGGAAGAGGTCAAAGTATCACTATTCACGGATGATATGATAGTATACATGAGTGATATAAAAAATTCAACCAGAGAACGCCTTCAGCTGATAGCCACATTCAGTAAAGTTCCTGGATACAAAATTAACTCAAAGAAATCTGAAGCCTATCTGTATACAAAAGACAAAAAGGGTTGAGAAAGAAATGGGGGGGGGGGGGAATCCAAGATGGCAGCGACCAGCATGCACCTTATCTGAGGGGCAGAGGATCCAAAACTCTGAAATTGATGAGTGGAGGGGCACTTGAAGCCAGAACATTGACAGTGAGGCTTCCTGGGCTAGAGGGGAGCTGGGAGAGTTTGGATCCAGGTCACCTGTGGATGTCTCCAGGAACTGAGAGTGGCAAATATTCAACCCCCTGCACTTCCCCTTGACAGGCCTCCTTCCTTGGCAGAGATGGCCCACAGTGCCTGTTGCTCCTAGCACAGAACTCCCTGTTGGTAACTGAGACAGCAGGGGTGGGCCTCCCGATTCCTTAGCGGCAGGCGGCTGGCTGTACTGGTACCCCAGGGCCTTCCAGCAGACATCTATACTGGCCTCCCACTTCTGTGGCTCCAGCACCACTGAGCTGACAGATCTCCTACATTCGCATTCACCCCTGCAGGCCTAAATATGAGAGTAGGGAACAGGGGGAACCCCTGTGCTTTCTGATTAGGCCTGCTAGAGTGTGAGGGCACTTTCAAGTGAATGTGCACAGAGCCCCAAATCCAGCCAGGGTCGCTCTACCCTAGCAGCCAGACGTCGGATCCCTCCCACCCACAGCTCCACTGTGGGCAACATAGGGATCCTTGGGACAGGGTTCTCAACATTGAAACCCCTGTTTTGTGAGTCTACCAGTGGAGTCCAGGCAAGCAATTCCTGGAACCCAGACAGATCTGAATACCAGGAGGACAGTATGTCAGGCCTGTAGGCCACTGAAGTATTCAGGGAACCTGCGCATGCGCATAGCACGAGCGAACAGCGCCAGCACTGTTACCCCCTCCTGCGCTTAAGCCCCATATTCCAGGCATCTACACTCTCTAGCACCCTGTGCTTCAAGGCGTGCTTCCATGCACACGTCCGCGCTTGCTAGCCTGCACTTGTGTACCTGTGCTGCGACCTTCATCCCTGAGCTACAGCTGAAACACCAACACATACTCTCAAACTGGTGGACCTCTCTCATCTTCCGTGAAGAATACTCCAGAAACCAGAGAAAGACCTGATCTGAATTACAGACTCCAAGAGAAGTTATGGATAAGCAGATGGCTAGAGGTTGGTGTAAGAACACATCCAACAAAAATCAGGACATCATGGTTTCACCAGCAACCCCCAAAATCAATGGATGTTTTAATTCATTGGAAACACAGAAAAAAGACTTTAAAGCTATGCTTATCCAGCTATTAGAGGCACATAAAGAGGAAATGAACAAATCTCTCAAAGAAATAGCCACACAAATGGCAAATAAAGAGGACACGAATAAAGATCTCAAAGAAATACAGACAACTACAGCCAAACAAAGGCAGCAGGTAGAGGCACAATTAGTGGCACATAGAGAGAAAATGAACAAAAAATAGAGGTCATCATTGAAAGACAGGAATCCACATTCAAACAGATGAAGGGAATGGTGCAAGACATGAAAACAGAATTAGAATAAATAAAGAAAACACAAACAGAGAAAACCCTGGAGCTGGAGAACTTAGAGAAAAGATCAGGGACCACAAAGGTAATTATCACCAATAGAATACAAGAGATGGAAGACAGAATCTCAGGTGCTGAGGACACACGTGCAGAAAATGATACATCTCTCAAAGAAAAAGTAAAATCAGAAAAGTTTCAAATATAAAACATTCAAGAAATCAAGGATACCATGAAAAGACAAAATCTAAGAATGATAGGAATAGATTAAAAAGAAGATGCCAGGCTCCAAGGTCTAGAAAATATTTTCAAGAAAATCATAGAGGAAAATTTTCAAAACTTAATGAAAGAGATGTCCGTAAACATACAAGAGGCCTAAAGAACAACAAAAGGACTAGACCAGAAAAGAAACTCCTCATGTCACATCAGAGTCAAAATACTAAATCTACGGAACAAAGAAAAAATATTAAAAGGAACAAGGGGAAAAGGCCAAATAACATATAAAGGTAGACGTATCATAATCACACCAGACATCTCAACAGAAACTATGAAAGCCAGAAAGGTCTAAGCAGATGTCATGCAGACTCTAAGGGACCACAGATGCCAACCCAGACCACTATACCCAGAAAAGCTTTCAATCAACAAACCCTTCACCAAATGAAGTAAAAGGCAGAGAGAAACTATCCAAATTAGCAAAATCAGAAACAAAAAGGGGAACATAACAACAGACCACAAGGAAATTCAAACAATCATTAGGCTTTACAAAAGCATATTTGCCACAAAATTTGAAAATCTAAATGAAATAGGAAATTTTCTTGATTGATTCCATTTACCAAAATTAAACCAAGATCAGGTAAATAGATTGAATAGTCCTATATCCTTAAAGAATATAGAAGCAGTCATCAAAAGTCTAAATTCCAAACAAAACCAAACCAAACCCAGGGCCAGATGGTTTCAGAGCAGAATTCTACCAGACCTTCAGAGAAGAGCTAACCCTAATACTCTTCAAACTATTCCATAAAATAGAAAGAGAAGGAACATTATCAAACTTATTTTATGAAGCCACAGTCTTCTTGATACCTAAACCACACAAAGACCCAACACGAAAAAAAAAAAAACCAACAAAACAAAAACCTTCAGACCTATCTCTCGTATGAACATTGATGCAAAAATATTCAATACAATACTTGAAAACTGAAATCAAGAGCACATAAAAATATCATCCACCATGACTAAACAGGCTTCATCCCTGGCATTCAGGGGTGGTTCAATATACAAAAATCCATTATAATCCACTATATGAACATACTGAAGGAAAAAAACCACATGATAATTTCCTTAGATGCTGAAAAAGCATTGTTGACTAAATCCAACACCCATTCACGTTTAAAGACTTGGAGAGATCAGGGATACAAGGCACATACCTAAACATAATAAAGGCAATATACAGCAAGCTTATAGCCAACACCAAACTAAATAGAGAGAAACTTAAGTCAATCCCACTGAAAGCAGGGATAAGGCAAGGCTGCCCACTCTCTCTGTATCTCTTCAACATAGTTCTTGAAGTCTTAGCTAGAACAATAAGACAACTAAAGGAGATCAAGGGGATACAAATTGGAAAGGAAGAAGTCAAAGTATCAGTATTTGCAGATGATATGATAGCATACATGAGTGATCCCAAAAATTCAACCAGAGAACTACCTCAGCTGATAAACACCTTCAGCAAAGTGGCTGGATACAAAATTAACTAAAAAAAAAAAAATCAGTAACCCTTTTGTATATGAAAGACAAAAGGTCTGAGAAAGAAATTAGTGAAACTACACCCTTCACAATAGCCACAAATAATCACAAATAATATAAAGTACCTTGGTGTGACTCTAACCAAGCAAGTTAAAGACTTGGTTGAAAAAAACTTCAAGTATCAGAAGATGGAAAAATCTCCCATGCTCATGGATCGGTAGGCTAAACAGTGAAAATGGCCATCCTAACAAAAGCAATTTCCAGATTCAATGCAGTTCCCATCAAAATACCAACACGATTCTTTACAGACCTTAAAAGAACAATTCTCAACTTCATAAGGAAAAAGAAAAAACCCAGAATTGCCAAACTATCCTGTACAATAGATTGTCTGGAGGTATCTCCATCCCTGATCTCAAGCTCTACTACAGAGCAATAGTAATAAAAACTGCATGGTACTGGCATAAAAACAGAATGGTGGATCAATGAAATCAAATAGAAGACCCAGAAATAAACCCACACACCTATGGATACTTGATTTTTTACAAAGAAGACAAAATCATACAATAGAAAAAAGATAGCATCTTCAGCAAATGGTGCTCATCTAACTGGGTATCTACATGTAGAAAAATGCAGATAAATCAGTATTTATCACCCTGCAAAAAACTAAAGTCAAAGAGGATTAAAGACCTCAACATAAAACCAGACACACTAAATCTGTTAGAAGAAAAAGTGAGGAAGGGCTTTGACCTCATTGGCACAAGAGACAACTTCCTAAACAGAACACCAACAGCACAGGCTCTAAGAGCAACAATCAATAAAACTGAAAATCTTCTGTAAAGCAAAGGATACTGTCATCAGAACAAAACGATAGCCTACAGATTGGGAAAGGATCTTCACCAACTCTATATCTGACACAGGGCTGATATCCAGAATATATAAAGAACTCAAGAAGTTAAACAACAACAAATCAAGTAATCCAATTAAAAAATGGGGTATAGAGCTAAACAGAGAATTCTCTATAAAGGAATATCGAATGGCAGAGAAACTCTTACAGAAATACTCAACATCATTACTCATAAGGGAAATGCAAATCAAAACAACCCTGAGATTTCACCTTACACCCATCAGAATGGCTAAGATGAAAAACTCAAGTGACAATACATTCTGGAGAGGATGTGGAGAAAGAAAGAATGGTGGGAATATTAACTTGTACAACCACTTTGGAAATCAATCTGGCGCTTTCTCAGACAATTGGGAATAGTGATTCCTCAAGATCCAGCTATACCACTCCTAGGCATATATCCAAAAGATGTTCAAGTACACAACGAGGACATTTGCTCAACCATGTTCATAGCAGCTCTATTCATAATAGCCAGAACCTGGAAACAACCCAGATGCCCCTCAACTGAGGAATGATATAGAAATTGTGGTACAATTACACAATGGAATACTACTCAGTAATTACAATCAAGGAAATCATGAAATTGCAGGCAAATGGTGGGATCTAGAAAAAATCATCCTGAGTGAGGTATCCCAAAAGCAGAAAGACACACATGGTATATACTCACTTATAAGTCGATATTAGATATATAATATAGGATAAACATACTAAAATCTGTACACCTAAAGAAGCTAAGCAAGAAGGAGGACCCTGGGTAAGATGATCAATACTCATTCAGAAAGGCAAGTGGAATGGACATAGGAAGAGGGAGAAAACAGGGAACAGGACAGGAGCCTAGCACAGAGGGCCTCTGAAAGACTCTACCCAATAGTATATCAAAGCAGATGCTGAGACTCATAGCAAACTTTGGGCAGAGTGCAGGGAACCTTATGAAAGAAGGGGGAGACAGTAAGACCTGGAAGGGACAGGAACTCTACAAGGAGAGCAAGAGAACGAGAATATCTGGGCCGAGAGATCTTTTCTGAGACTGATACTCCAACCAAGGACCATTCATGGAGATAACCTAGAACCCCTGCACAGGTGTAGCCCATGGAAGCTCAGTCTCCATGATCTTGGGTACCCTTGTAAGGGGAACAGGGACTGTCTCTGACATGAATTCAGTGGCTGGTTCTTTGATCACCTCCCCCTAATGGGGGAGGCCAGCCTTACCAGGCCACAAAGGAAGAAAATGCAGCCATTCCTGATGAGACCTGATAAGCTAGGGTCAGATGGAGGGGAATAGGACCTTCCCTACCAGTGGACTTGGACAGGGGCATGGGAAAAGCTGAGGGAGGAGGGTGGGATTGGGAAAGAACAAGGAGGGGCTACAGCTGGGATACAAAGTGAATAAACTGTAAGTAATAAAAAATTAAAATTAAAATAAAAAAGAAATTAGGGAAACAACACCCTTCACAATAGCCACAAATAACTTAAAGTACCTTGGTGTAACTCTAACCAAGCAAGTGAAAGACCTGTTTGAAAAAAACCTTCAAGTCTCTGAAGAAAGAAATTGAAGAACATATGAGAAGATGAAAAGATCAACCATGCTCATGAATCGGTAGGATTAGCACAGTGAAAATGGCTATCCTTCCAAAAGCAATCTACAGATTTAATGCAATTCCCGTCAAAATATCAACACAATTATTTACATGCCTTGGAAAAACAATTCTCAATTTCATATCGAAAAACAAAAAACCCAGAATAGCTAAAACAATCCTGAACAGTAAAAGATCTTCTGGAGGTATTTCCATCCCTGATCTTAAGCTATAAAATAGAGAAACAGTAATAAAACTGCATTGATCCACAGACTGGTGGATCAATGGAATCAATTGAAGACTCAGAAATAAACCCACATACCTACAAAATCTTAATTTTTGACAAAGAAACCAAAGCCATATAGTGAAAAAAAAAAGAGCATCTTCAACAAATGGTCCTGGTCTAACTGGATGTCTGCATGTAGAGAAATGCAAAAAGACCCCTATTTATAATCCTGCACAAAGTAAAATCCAAGTGGACCAAAAACCTCATCATAAAACCATATACTTTTCAAAGATAGCTATGATATTTGGATGCTATGATAGATAGCTAATTCTAGATGTCAATTTGTCACTATTAAGGGATGCTCAGTGATATGGCTGGTAGAACACTGTTTCTATATGGATTTCTCCTGAGGAGATTAGTCTCTAGGTCAGTAGGTTGAATGGGAGAAGATCCTCTTTAAAAATGGTGGGATCCACTGAATCTGCTGGGGGGAGGGCAGGTCAGATGAAATAAGACAGAAGCATAAATTCTCATTCTCTTCCATTGGAGTGGATAACCCTTCTACTCCTGGTCTTGGACATCTAGGTTTTAGTTTTTTGCCCTTTGGATCCTGAGACTTGACATAGCAGCCTGTTGGAGGAGCGCTGAGGTCTTTTGGCCTTAGACTGGGCATTAAATCATTGTTTTCCCTAGTTTTCAGACTTGGGTAGAACCATTCTATTGAATTCTATTATGAAAATGACCTATGGTAGAAGAACTGGGCATCCATAATGTGAGCCAATTATTCTTAAAAAAATAAGTTTGTATTTTCTATCTCTTTCTTTTTCTGTCTGTCTATCATCTATGTCCCATTGTTGCATTGTTTTTGTCTATCTGGAGAACTCTTTTTTTTTTCCTTTTTTTTTTAATTTTATTTTTTTCTTATCAGTTACATTTTATTAACTCTGTATCCCAGCCGTGTCCCGATACCTCATTCCCTCCCAGTCCCTCCCTCCCTCCCTCATCTCCACCCTGCCCCTTGCCAAGACCACTGTTAGGGTGGACCTCCTCCCCATTCATCTGATCCTGTTTTATCAGGTATCTTCAGGACTGGCTGCAAAGCTCTCTGGAGAACTCTTACTAATACACTGTTATGTCTGCCAGGAATCTTGCCCTACTTCAGAGAGGTATAAAATTTTTAGCATTCTTAGAGGAAAGCTTACAAAATTTGAGAGATGACTTTTCAGTCAACTTTGGAAGGCACTTCCAATGTTTTGCAACATCAAGCAGACATTAAATTAATACAATTTTTCTGGGGTGATATGTGATCACACTCAGATGCATGAGTTTCAATAGCCCTTTTATGGTAGATTCCATTCCAAATTCTCATATCTCTGTGGCTAGCAGAAACCAACTTGCATATATTAGCATAACTTGACAAATAATGTTATAGGTTATTGATGAGAAAATAGCAAGTCATAGAAACATTAACAAATAACATTACATAATAAAAACTTTAAAGGCATTGAAGAAGACAACAGAAGATGGAAAGATGGCCCATGCTCGTGGATTGGCAGGATTAATATAGTTAAATAGCCATCCTACTAAAAGCAATCTACATATTCAATGCAATTCCAATCAAAATTCCAACAAAATTCTTCACAGAAACTGGAAAAAGCAATCTTTAACCTCATATGGAAACAAAAATCACAGTATAGTTAAAGCAAACCTTAAAATAAAAGAGCTGCTGGAGTTATCACTACCCACAATATCAACTTGTACTACAGAGTTATATCAATAAAAGCAATATGGTATTGTCATAAAAACGACGTGTTGATCCATGGAATTGAACTGAAGACAGAACCATAAGTCACACACCTATGAACACCTTGATATTTTTCTTTTTTCTTATTTTATTTTTTTACTCATTACAATTTATTCACTTACTATCCCAGCTGTAGCCCCCCTCCCTCTTCACTTCCCAATCTTGCCCTCCCTCCCTCATCTCCTCCCATGCCCCTCTCCAAGTCCACCAATAGGGGAGGCCCTCCTCCCCTTTCCTCTGACCCTAGCCTATCAGATCTCATCAGGATTGGCTGTATTGTCTTCCTCTGTGGCCTGGTAAGGCTGCTCCCCCATTAGGGGGAGGTGATCAAAGAGCCAGCCACTGAGCAGAGCATGGCAGGGAGCAAGGTGAGCTTGTGATGCCGTGTGTGTCTTCGTGACTTAGAGTTTGCAGGACTCCACGGTGAAAGAGCATGTGGCTGATAGCATTGATCATCCTATTGACAACTCTTTCTCTATGAGAAGCACCACATCCTCTGCTTAGCCTTGAGGAGATCTTGGCAACTTTGTTTTCTTCTCTTGCCGGGCAATTCTCTATAAGAACTGGACAAACCCTCCTCCTTCTAGCCTCATTTTTTCCTATTAGACTAGTACAACCCAGTAATGTTTTTTAAATAAAAAATTATAGAATTTAAAATAATGAGATGTCAAGAGTGGCTGCTATATTGGGCAATGAAGGTTTAAAATATATGAATTTTCTTCTTTTTATTATTTTTTCTTTTCTATATATTCTTTTTCCATATATTAAACTCTGACCATAGTTTCCCATGGCTGCAACCTCCTCTCTCCCCTGGATCCACCCCTAGGGCTATCACCTCCTAGGGCTATCAACTAAAGGGCACAAGTTACAATAAGACTAGGCACAAACCCTCATATCAAGGATGGACAAGACCTTTTCCCACCTAGTAGGAGGGAAAAGGTCCCCCAAACAGTCAGAAGAATCAGAGACACAACCAAATTCACACTGTTAGGAGTCCCACAAGAACACCAAGCTACAAAACCATGACATATATGCAGAGGACCTAGGTCAGACCTATACAGGGATCCTTGACTGTTGGTTCAGTCTCTGTGAGCCCCTATGAGCCTTGGTTAGTTGATTCTGTGGCCCATGTTCTTGAAGTATGACAATTCTTTTAACAAGGTAAGTCATATAACCTACTGTGAATTCAATATTAGTTTAGGAGATTCACTCTTCCCTAAATACCAGGCCTTTTCTCCTTACTTTTTTGCTTATTCTGTTTTTAATTGCAAGTTTTCATCTCCAGACCTTTGTACAATTTCATCCTTTATAATCTGTGATGTGTGGCTGACAGTAATTCCGTGTAAGCAATTTATATCACCAAGTTGTTTTCCTATCCTGGGATAATTGAATCTGGTAATATAATTTCTTTCAAAGCAGACTGGTTTCATTTCCTCTAACAAGGTTTATCTGAATCTTATATTGTGGAATCCTTTTCCTTGACAGAAAAACTATTAAGCAAAATGAAGGCTAGATAATTTTGTGTTGTGTATCTCATCCCTGGCATTATGGCCATTTTTCTCAGAGCTGGGCTTCTGTACTTTCTCTTCTTGAAGATGATGTTGCATTTTTTTGTTGTCAATAGCGAGTTTATTTTAAGATTAGTTTTGCCTCTCTAGAAGCATTCTTAATTGTATACCTGTGCATGCATACTCCTGCATGGTCATCTAGAATCATTGACTTTTTATTTCTCCCTTGTGTTTTGTACAGTTTTTAAAAACTCAATATTAGGAACACACGTGGCCCTTTGCAGCTCTGGAAATCACATCTGATCATGTTTTCACTTAGTTCAACTTCACCAGGAGTGATTGCAGACTCCTAAGAGCCAAGTCTTTAGCCAGGGCTGAGAATTCTCAGATGAATAATTAGATAGCAACTTTGCTTTCGAAAGATTTACACACCAGCAAGGGAATCAGTCTCATGACTTACAGTCCATCAGCCATGTGTAATATGGTATTTGCACAATGTCCTAGAAGAGTATGGGAGGGGCAGTGTTAATTATCCTTGCAGATCCTGATGGACGGAGTAGGAATGTCCCGAACAATCTGAGAAGTCTGCTGAAAACAGAAAAAACACAGTTGGCAGGACAGAGAAGGGTGCTAATGTGGTAGAATGACTCGGTGGAACAGAGGTCGGGAGAGAATATGTTCTGGAATTTGAGTGTTCCCAAAGCTGGAGCAGGGAATAGGCTTCTGGGAGGAATGAAATGAGATAAGGCTGGCGTTTAGGAGTGGTTCTGTATCAGGAAGGGATCTTGCATGTTATACTAAGCAATTTTCACATAGTCTAAAGAAAACAAGGTGGAAGGTGCTGGAAGAGAGGAGATAAGTGACTGGAAGCCTTCCTTAAAAAAGGCTTCGAACGCATTAGACTCCAGAAGGCTCCCGCAGGAGAAAGGATTAGTCAAGAGGAAAAGCAGGAACCAGTGACCTGCAGAGGAACAGAGCAGACAGGACAGATAAGATTGGATGACCGTTGGCTGTGGGGTAGGAAGGGACCGGAAGTGACTCACTGAAAGGTGACTCAGGGGCCTCAGATGGTTATGCTGCTTCCATAGCTGTCCACTGTTTCTCTTGAGTCACTTTCCCTTTAGGGTCTCTGAGTGAGATCACGTATGCCTCTTTCTGCAGGCATTTTCCCAAATGGCTGATGAGAGCTAGCTTCTTATTGTCCTAGCAGTTCCAAGATGTGATTATCACACATTAAACACTTCATTTTGAGACCATTTTAGATGTACAAAAGAATTTCAAAAACAGTCCAGTAATTTCCCCCTGTCCTTTATTCTACTTCCCTCTGTTAGCAGAAATGCAGAAATGATAAAAATTGTTTACCTTAAAATTAAATTACCACTAATTACTTCATTCACTTGAATTTCATTAGCTTTACCATTAGTATATATGTTTATAGGCTGTGAACAATACTTTTTGTGAAATTATATGAGCATATCTGCTTAATTCATGATAATTTTTTTGTACATTTTAATTGAAAACATTTTTTCATGCAATAAATTCTGATCACAGTTTCCCCTTTCTTATCTTTCTTCCAGATCTTCCTCCTTCCCATGCTTCAAACTTCATACCTTCTTTCTCTCACTTTGGAAAACAAATGAACAAAGGAAAAAAATACAGAATAAAACAAAACAAAAAGAAGGAAAAGGTACAAGAAACACACAACATGCAAACAAACCCCACAACCCCACAAACCCAGAAACAATAATATACAAGCAAAAGACCACTAAGGGAAATAAAACAAAAAACAAAAGCAAAAACAAAAGCCTAAACAAAGCAATATGAGACAAAAAAATGTCTTCAAAAATATTGAGCTTGTTTTGTGTTAGCCATCTACGGCTGGGCATGGGGCCTGTATTTAAGTGTGGTTAGTATAATACCTGGTAATACTCCATTGTAGAAACTAATTTTTGTTTTGTGAGCAGTTGTCAGTTGGAGATAGGTTCTTGGTTTAGGATGGGAGCTCATATTCAGATCGCGCTCTCAGCACTGGGACCCCAGTTGACTTAGACATGGGCCGGCCTCTGTGAGTATTGTCACAGTCTCCACGTGTTCATATTGCATCAGTCATAGTGTGTCTGGAAGACACTATTTCCATGGAAGACACCATGAAGTCATCTATCTCCTCCAGCTCATAAAATCTTTCCTCTTCGACATAGTTTCCTGAGCCCTGGAAGAGGGATTTGGCGGAGACCATCCGTTTAGTACTGAATGTCCCGGGTTCTCTCACTCTCTGCACATTGTCCAGTTGTGGGTCTCTGTGTTTGTTCCCTTCTACTGAATGAAGAAGCATCACTGATAATGGCTGCGCAAGACAGCGATTTATGAGTATGTAGGATGTTATTAGTAGTCATTTTGTTGCTATTGTCCTTTAGCAGAACAACAGTATTTGGTTTTCTCCTAGGTCCCTGACCTCTCTGCTCTCATGTTCTTGGCCACTGAGCAGTGTCAGACATGAGTGCCACCTCACGGAGTGGCCTTACACCCAATCTGATGGTCATGGTTACTCCCACAACGTTTGTGCCGTCATTACACAAACTCTCAACATTCTTGTAGATGGGGGTGCTAAGAGAATCTTGTAATATTTGGTCTTTGATTCCAGTTGCTGACAGAAAACTCCTCAGAATTTTTTTAAAAAAAATATTTTTGCTGCATTTCCCACATGTATTTGATAACTGATATCTGATTACTATAAACCCCCTACTCTCATCTCCTTCTCATCATCATTAACACTCTTCCTTTCCCCACATTCATGTCTTTTGGAGGTGAATTGTCTGTTTGAGGTGCATTGAGTTTAACTAAGGCCATCAGTGGCCATCTGCCTTGTGGGTTCATCAGTGGATATATTGCCAAAGATGATGAAGATGATGGCTGCCTTTCCCTCAAAAATCTAGCAGTGGTTCAGTAGGGAGGGGTACACCCTCCTGAGCCTCAATGAATGACTATTGACAGACCCAGTTTTGGGCAGGCCCATTGCATTCCTAGCCCTGCTTACATTTTCTGCTCCCACTGTTCTTTCTGTTTTCATATCACATATGCTTGCTATCCCCTCCCATATGACATCCCTCATTCCAGTGGCTCTTTTCTAATCTCCTGGCTTCTACAGGTACACACACACACACACACACACACATACACACACACACACACACACACACACACACACACACACACACACCCCTAAAGATGTAAAACTAATATCCATGTATGAGGGAGAACATACAGTTGTTCTAACACTAGTGTCAATTCCTGAGTATTTGGAGCATTATGACTTACAGATCCTTGGGGAAAAGTCTCTTGGGAGTCCCTTGGTGACAGATACACCTTTTGGTTCTAATGAGATGTCTCTTGGTCTGTTGCTGGATAATCTCAAGAGAGTAGCTAGGTTCCAGGGAATTAGCCTTGTAATTAGAAGTTTGGAGCTTTCAACTGTATCCACCATACTCCAACTTCTGTGGAGCTGGAGGGGAGGAAAGGCAGAAGAGTGAGCTGATCACCAAAGATCAACAATGCAGTTAATCATAATTTCATAATAAAGCCCCCAAACCCTGAAGTGATAGTTAGAAGAACCTTCAGAATATTGACCATGTACCTGGGGTGTAATACGCCTGGAGAAAATGTAAATGTAACTGGCCCTTGGACCACAACGTGTCATGTGCATCCTTCCACCTGGCTATTCCTCTGAGTCTGTTATTATATCCCGTATTAATATACAAATTAGAGCAAGTGTTTTCCTAAGCCACGAGAGCTACCTCACCAAAGCAAATGAATCCAAGAAGGAAGTCATGGACACTGTCTCTGACTTATCCCAGGTATAAAAGACCGCTTACCACTTTCAGTTGTCATGTGATGTGGGAGGAGTGGTATTGTATGACTGAACCTTTAACCTGTGGGATCAGATTCTGGGTTCTGTTAAATTCTATTCGAATTGAAAAGGATCATAGGGCACGCGGTTCGGGTCCATTGGAGAACTGCCTATTGTTCAGAGAACCGCTCTCACATCTGTTGTTTTTTTGTTGGGTTGTAGGTATTAAAAGTATGTAAGTAAGAAAAAAAAATTCCTCTTTTCCAGCATCATAGCTAATTTGTTCTAAATGTTTAGTTTTTCTTTGCCTTTAATGATTTTGACACATTCAGAAGAACAAGTTATTTTCATGGAAGACCCTTCAAGATGCCTTTTTCATGAATGACTTGAGATTATCCTGTATTTCAAAGTATACCATGGATGTATGGGCCCTTTTCAGTTTTTCATGCCAGAATATAGATGGTTTTTGTATATATTATTGGTGATGTTTTAATTGCTTCATGAAAATAATATCTGCCAGAGTCTCCACCATAAAATTTCCATTTCTCTTGTTTATTACTCAACACTTTAAGGGAGATAATTTTAGATAGACAGATATATTGTTTCTGCTTAAAATTTTCCCCACTAATTTAACATCTTTTGGTGGCTCGTACCTTCAACAACTGTAACCATGGTTGTCCAATGTCTGTTTTCAATGCAGCAAGCAAAATACTTCTACCAGGAAGAGCTGTCTATGTATATATTGATAGACATTAATTTTGTTGTTAGAAATATAATCTAATATTACTCTTATTGAACTTCTGTAATTTTCTGGTCAGTGGGTGCTTTTTAAGGATCCCTTGCCCTTTCAACATTGTCGCATTTTTACTTTTAAAAATGTTCTTAACTTTCCACACCTAAAAGACAGTGCAGGATCTTTGTGTATTTTTCCTGTGCTAGCCATGGAATCTACCAAGTCTCCAGGGAGGACTCATGACTTCTGAATATGTTCCCATCACTTCTCTTTTGCCAAGCAGTTCTTCATTGTGGACTGGAATTGAGTCAAAAATAGCAGAATGACATATTAAGTGCTCTCTTTTATGCTTCCTCAAAGTTTGGGAAAGAGAAGTTTTTATGAAGACATTATGAATTGAGGTTCAACAGATAATGAAAGCCCACTGTCTTTTAGAGCTGGATTAGGTTTGAGGATGTACCCCTTAGAACAGACAGAGTATCATGTAGGCAGCTTATTCTAATTCTTGATACTTCACCCTGGTAAAATAATTGTTTAAAGTGACCAGATGTTTGTTTCTTTCATGCCTCATCTGGTAATGCAAACTTCTTCTAAGTGACAATGTCTTCCAACTCCCAGTGTGTTGATTGGCACACAAGTGATTACAAGCAGTACCAGTGAGTCACTTTCAGTTTCCCTGGAGTCTTCACTGCTTGTTCCTTGTCCTATGGCTTCCTTCCTCTGTTGTGAATCAATGGAAAAAGATGTGTTTCTCTTTTAGTAGCTTCTGGTCAAAATGGTCCTTTGTAGGGCTACTTTGTTCCAATGCATTATAGAATCATTTGTAAATGGTGGAGAGCAATGAACTCCTCAGTTCTTCACTCTTTTTGGCCTCAGCTATTAGACATCACAAGCTAGCACACCTGTGTTTGATTTGAGCTTACGAAAATACTTGATAAAACAAGTTTAAATTTGTAGTATTTCCACAAACAGTTTTGTTTATGAATATTTAATTTGGGTAGGACTCAGCAGGATAGGGCCCGTCTTTTCTGCATCAGATGGAAGATTTATTTCCAAAATAGCTCATTCACATGGCTGTTGAGTTGGTGTTATCTGTTACCCACAGCTCAAATGTGACTATTTTCTGTGCCCCAGCTCTCCACAAGACCGTCTCCATAAGGGATGTTTGTGCTGTGTCACGGAATGGTGTAGATCTGAAGAGCAAAGGTTCCAACAGAAAGAAATCAGAAGGTCTCAGTCTCTTCGAGACTGCTCCCAGAGACTAGCAGGTCTCATCTCCATTGTTTTCTGCTGCTGCAATCACAAAGCCCATCCATGTTCTGGTGGAGGGACTATACAGTCCATGTCTTCATGAATTTGTGACCATATCTTGTCTGTTACAATGACAAAGGAAATTATGTAAATGAAAAAAATTTAAAGGAGCTATAAATTGATAAAAATATGAAAACCCAATAGCAAAATGGCCAGAGAATATGAGCAGGTAATTTACAGAAGAAATAGAAATGGCCAACAACTATATCAAATTATTTAACTTGTCTAATTAAATACATTTAAATCAAAACAAAAATTTATTTTCTCTCTTATTAATTTAGCTAATTTCTGAAAAAGATAGATTAGTGGATTATTTGTAATAATTTGTAAAAGTAGAAATACGTATATTAGATACATATATACTCTTATTATACATTATCTAAAAATGGAAGTGAGAAGGGCTTGGACATAGCTCAGTGGAAGAGCAACTTGCTTTGCATGCAAAAGATCTCTGTTCAATCCCCAGTACCACACATACGTGAAAAGGATCACATAAGTCATATGAAATGTGCGTATATGTGCATACACGTGTGCAATTATAACAACGAGCTTATAGAGAACAGGAACTCCACAAGAAGACCAGCAGAGCCAAGAAATCTAGGCCCAGGAGACCCTGCAGAGTGGACAATGGACCATGCATGGAGAAGATCCAGACCCCCTGCTCAGAAGTAGTAGATAGGCAGCTCAGCCTCCATGTAGGACACCTAGTAAAGAAACCAAGGGCTGTCTCTGACATGAACTCTGTTGTCTGCTCTTCAATCACTTCCCCCAGGTGAGGTGGCCTTCCCAGGCCGCAGAGGAAAAGGATGCAGGCAGTCCTGAAGAGACTTGACAGTCTGGGATCAGTTGGTAAGGGAGGAGGGCTCCCCCTTTCTGAGGACTAGATGGTGGGGATGTAGGGGAAAGGGAGGAAGGATGGGACTGGGAGGAAATGAAGAAGGGGGCTTTGATCAGGATGTAAAATGAATAAATTATATATATATATATTTGCATATATAATATATATGCAAATAAAATCCAGAGCTTTGGATGAATTATTTTAGGATACTTTTTTATTGTTAAAAAAACCTGAATATGTTTTTACATTATAAAATAAATTAATGATTAGTTTCAGAGTAAAAGAAGTAAAAATATTTTCATTAAATAATATTTCCATTGAAAAGCAGGAACTGTTTACAAAATTGATGAGGTGGTTCTGGTGAAATAGTAGCTTTAGGCAAGGACCATCAAAGACACCTCAAAAAATTAGCAACCAGTTAGTACCTGCCTTGTCTTCAAGTTCACATCACTATCTGAAATTTCCTGGCCAAGAAATACATGTTATTGAACTTTAATCTGATTAAGTCTGTTTTTCTCAAGAAATAAACCCTTATCTCAAATTTCAAAGATAAAGATTCAGGAAATCTTCTTGTGAACTTTGTCAAGTTGTGTTTCTTCTTGCTCTGTAAAAGTAAGAGGTTAGACTAAGAAAAAGAATGAACTCTCCATGGGCTCAGCTGCCAGATTCACAGACACAGAGTTTTTAGCATTTCAATATGCTTTCTACTTGTTCAATTCTTTAGTGCGGTCTACCTGTATTCAACATTACAGAAAGTGGAAGAAGAAGAAATGTGTTATGTATGAAAATGGGAAAGCAATCAATAAATTACAGAATGTAAGAAACTCTAAATGTCAAATGACCAACAGGGAGAGAGAGAGAGAAAAGAAGAGGAGGAGGAGAAGAAGGAGAAGGAGGAGGGGAAGGAGGGGTGAGAAGGACAAGGGAGGAAAAGGGAAGGGAGAGGAGACACAATCCTGTATTACATACCTCAAGATCTTCCCAGGCAAGTTGTGGCAATCAAAAATATCTCTAGACACTGATATATCTCCTGGTAATAAAAACGGCTCCAGTTTTGGACTACTATAGATTAAAAGATATAATTAAATGACACAATGAAAAACATATGAAACAAGTTTATATTCTATTCTTTTCTGAGCTAACTGAAGAGTTATGAGGTAATTGGAAAAATTATCTGGATATGGAAAAACAACTATATTTAGTGACATCTAGGGATAATTGTTAGATTTAGATGTATCATAAGGGTATGCTAATTATTTATGACATAATATCTAGATTTTTAATGATGCACAATCAATCAGATTGTAGTTAGAATGACAGAATTTCTTATATTGCTTCATAATAATACAGTTGAGGTGGATGGGTAAACAAATGAGTAAAATTATAGATAAAATGCTATTGTCTGTGTGTCAAGTAATTGACATCCAGAAGGCTTATTGTGTTACTTTCTAACTTTTTTATATAATTTATTTTTTATATTAATTAGAGTTTATTTACTTTATGTCCCAGCTGTATCCCCCTCCCTCATTCCCTCCCAATCTCACCCTCCCTCCCTCATTTCCTCTCTGACCCTCTCTAAGTCCATTGATAAGGGAGGTCCTCCTCCCCTTCCATCTGACCCTAGCTTATCAGGTCTCACCAGGACTGGCTGCATTGTCTTCCTCTGTGGCCTAGCTAGGTTGCTCCTCCCACGGGGGGCTGGGGAAGTCAAAGAGCTAGTCATAGAGTTACTTTCTAACTTTTTTATGTGTTGGAAATTTTCCATAACAAGTGTTTGAAAAGTGTTAAGAGAAACATTCAATATCATATGCACCAGTGTGTATTTTTTTAAAGGTTCATTTTATGTATATGAATGCTCTGTTTTCATGCACACCAGAAGAGGGGCTCAGAGTCCATTGTAGATGGTTGTAAGCCACCATGTGGTTGCTGGGAATTGAACTCAGGACCTCTGGAAGAGCAGTCAGTGCTCTTAAACCACTGAGCTGTCTCTCCAGCCCCAGTGTGTATTCTTATAGACAGTTTTTACCATTAATACATTTGAATACCCCCTTGCACATATGTATGCATACATGTATGCATGCATGTATATATGTATATATGTATGTATTCATCAGTTCAAGCTCAAGATATTACCATATGTAGGTAAAAAGAGTTGAAAATAGTAGCCTTTGAAGAGAGGCAAGTGCATGCCAAGGAAATGCTTTAATTACTCTTAATAAATATTTTAGCATAATCTAACAGCTAAAGCAATGTGCACAGGTTACTTTGGTGCGTAATAAAATGTAATTAAAATAAATAATACAATGGTGAAGAAATGCCACCAATTGTTAACATATGTTGTTAACATACAGCTTTGTTCAGTTATGTATCTATTTCCAAGAAGCCAAATTGGGGAAGCTTTCAACTGAGTTTAGAATGTAGAACATTGTACATGGCACATCACTTAAGTCTAGATCTAGCTATCTCCCCTTTCCTTTTTAACCTTTTTTCTTAGTCATACTAAGACAGCAAGTCCTTCTAAGGAGGTTCTCCTTAGCCTTAAGTCATCTGTGAGGAAAGCCCCAATTTCAGATTATCCTAGGTCAAACTGGCCTGTTGTCATGTCGATGAGGTAGTATTGTGATTATTAATTGATGGAGAAGAACCAAACCCACTGTAGGTGACACTTTCCCTAGGCAGGTGGTCCCAAGCCGTGAAAGAAAGTTAAACATGAGCAAGGGAGGGAGCCAGCAAGCAGTGTTCCTCCATGATTTCAGCAATGAGTTCATGCCTTAATTTCCCTTTATGATGGACTGTGATCTGAAGCATAAGCCAAGTCAATCCTTTCCTCCTCTAAATTGATTTTTGTAGGCGTGTCTTACCTTAGCAACAGAAGTCAACCTAGAACAAAGGAGGTAGGAACAAGGCAGGGCTGGCCCTTTGGGCTCATCAGCTTACCACTTTTCTCTGACCCAGTAAACGGACCACAGAGCAAACTAGAGTCTGTTTACACACTTATTCTATCTTATGAGTGTTTTGTAAAAACAGTTAACTCCTGACCTAACCTTCATTTGCCTGTTAGGTTTTATGTTGTTTTGTTTTGTTTTTGTCAAAGGTGTATACTGGGAGAGGGTTAATATTGGCCAAGTTATTACTAAGAGTCTGTTTTTTATCTATACTTTGTTTGCATGATGCCTTGGCAGTGTCCCCACTAGGGACAAAGAATAAATGGATTCAGACTCAAAACCCTATCCTGAACTCTAACAGTTTTTATAGTTACAGGTAAAACAAACACTTCCTTCAGTCTTCTATTCATGAGCAACTTGCCAAGCTCATGGAAGCTTAATTTCTTGTGATAGCACCTAAGATACCCCATTGTTCCTAGGAGACCAATCAGCATAGCAACTTTAGGCAAGAGCGGGTAAACTGACCAACAGAATAATGCAATTTATTTGTGCCCTCCAAGCATTTTGAGGTCTGTTCTCTGAGGCTCTAGGTACCAGGTTTAAACTTCCACTTTTAAGAATGCATCAGCTGTATGCATCCATGCACATGCTACTTAATCATGGACTGTTTATTGAGTTTATTCAACTTGACAGCGAAGTCCTACTATGGTTTGCTGTAGTCTCCTATCAAAAGCCCATGCCCTGATTTTTGGTCCTCAGCCCATGACACTGTTGTAGAGACATTCTAAAAGACTTAGGAAGTAGAGCCAAGCTGGAGAAATAAGTCACTAGGGATGATACATCACAGGGACCCTACCCCCCCTCCTGTCCTGATTCACGTCCATCATGAAATGAGCTTCTCTGTTACAACTTTCCCACAAGTGAACTGAAACTTCTGATACTATGAGCTCAGAAAATTTGTCCTACTGTTAATTTGTTTTCCAGAAATTCTGTCATAGTGAAAGAAAGCTAACTAACACCATCTTTACAGGAAGGAATTGCTAAGTAGAGCCTCTGTTGGCACTAGAAGGCCCAGGTAAGGGATAAAGGTAAGAGGAGAGGAAGGGAGAAAATACAGGGAGATGCTTAGGGAGCATCCTGGCCAGACAGGACGACCAGGAAGACTTATGAGCTTGGCCACTTTGTACTGTTTCTGCAGTGGCGAAGTTGTATGTCTAGGTGGACAGCAACTGCCCTTCACCACCTGAATACTGACTACTCAAAATGTGTTCAGTGACACCAAGAAACTAGAACTACCAATTTTTTTTAAAAAAACTTATTTATTTTTCATCACATTTTAACTTCAAAATTTAAAGAGCCACATGTGATCAAGGACTCCTGTTTTGGACACCACATATGGATGAAGGCTGTAGGGATGTGCTTTCTAATGCTAATTGCACATATCAGTATAGGAACTGGTTTTCTTTACTTGTGTTACTATGAAACATAACAATTAAAAAAATTAATCAAGGCTGAGGTGTTTAGAATAAACATGAAAAAAAAAACCCACATGCAATAGGTAAGGAAAGCAAAACATATATTCTACTTCATGTTTTGCATGGTATCACTTTTTATTTGTAAGCCATAGGTAATTTACACATTCCAAAATACACACTTAAATTAACTTATATCATAAAATCTACAGGTTTGATGGACTGTTTAAAGTTACCATGCAAGATTTTCTTTTTCTTATATGAACATAACTCATGAAACAAACACTCATGTCGGAAAGTGGAATTCATTGCTTGATGTCCAGGAAAGGGTACAATTACATCTTGTTTCCCTAATATATGATCACTCTGTATAATTTTTAAAGTACTGGTTATTTTTTCTCATCGCAGTCACAATCACACATGTGAACTAGGATAGTCCACAAGACAGACGTATTTCCCATGTCCTTCAGAGATACTGCCAATCCCAGAACAGCCAATAGACAAGCGCACCAAGGTCTCCTGTTGTGCAGATTAACTCATAAATACAATTTTGTTCACTAGTGTTAAGATGCATAATAAAATAGTTTTAGAATTGTATGTATCGAGCCTGAATTGTTCAGAAAGTCTTAATAAATTGGCATCAGAAATTTGGCCTAAAATGGTTGGAATTAGAAACAACAACAACAACAACAAAAAACCCAAAAAACATCATTCTGAGTGAGGCAACGCAGAGCGAGAAGGACAGACTCACTTATAAGTGGATATAAGCTGTTAAGCAAAGGTTAATGGTGGTGCAAGCCACAAACCCAGAGAGGCTCAGTAACAAGGATAGCTCTAGCGGAGGGATGCATGGATCACTGTAAGAAGGGAAAATAGAATAGATTATATGGGTGGACTAGGTGCGCGTGAGGATGGAAACAGGAAGGATCAGGTGGGGGGAATGGAAGGAGAGGGTACAGGGAGAGACATCTGGAATTGGGGGTGTTTGGGGTGTGTGTGGAGACCTAGTGCAGTGGAAACCTCCTGGGACCTATGAGGGTGACTCTAGTGAGGACTCCTAGGAATGGAGGATAACAGAGCCTGAACCAGCCATCTTCCGAAACTAGCCAAAGCATCTAGTGGTGGGTTTGGGACACCAACCTAGCTACAAACCTGTCCTGCCTGCAAGATGTGCTGGGACAGTGGTAGCTCAGAGCTTGTGGGAGTGGTCAACTAATAACTAGTCTTACTTAAGACCCCTGTCTAGAATGGAAAACCATGCCCAACACTGCCTTAATGGCCAGGAAATAAGAAGTTGAATGGCCTAGAGACCTAGAGTAGAAACAAATATAATTGGCAAAAAAAAAAAAAAAGTCAATGAAATGATTCCTATTGATATTCTGCTATTCTCATCATCAGAGAGGTTTCCTCTAGCAGCTGGTGGGAGCAGATGCAGAGACTCACAGCCAAGAATTAGGCAGAGCTCAGGGACCCTCACCAAAGAGGGGGAGCCAGAGTGGAAGAAGACACCAGGAGAAAGTGGCACTCCATGGATTCTTGCATGGATCTGCTCTCCGTCTTCTGCATATATGTTGTGGTTGTTTAGCTGGGGATTTTTGTGAGACTCCTAACAGTGAGAGTGGAGCTATCTCTGACTCTGTTGCCTGTGCTTAGGGCTCTTTTCCTCCTACTGGATTGCCTCATTCAGCCTTGATATGAGCGATTGGGCTTTGCTATGGCATGTTTGGTTGATATCCCTGGGAGGCCTGCTCTTTTCTGAAGGAAAATGGAGGAACAGCGGATCTGGAGAAGAGGAGAGGTGGGGGTAGTGACTGGGAGGAGTGGAGGGAGGGAAGGCTGTGGTTAGGATGTATTGTATGTGAGGAGTATAAATAAAAATTAAAAAAAAAAAAGATATATTTTTTTCCCCTAGGATCACTTCGTGGATATTTGTGGTCATAGAATCTGAATGAAAGTGACAATAATTACTTTAATGTACTTGTACTTCCATGTTTTCTGTTGCAATAGTATTCACAATTGTCTATTTAAGAAAAGAGAGAGAGGCTTATTCCAAATGTTACAGTTTGTATCTTAAATGTTTCCATCCCCAAAGCAATGTGTTATTACTCAGTCTCCACCTTAGAACCATTAGGAAGTGGTGGAGTGTTTAAGAAGCGGGGATTACTGTGAGGTGTTTAAAGCATGAGGCTGCGTGCTGGAAAGAGAGTATGGGGCCTCAGTCCCTTCCTCTATCTCTGCTTTACTTCCTGGTGATGGGCTGTGTAGCTTTGCTCTCCTACATTCCTCCATCATGATGCAGTACCACTGGGCCAAAGGAATGAAGGTAACCCATCATGATCTGAAAACTCTAAAACTGCAAGCAAAAAAATAAACTTTTTTTTCTATGTAAGTTGATTATCTCAGGTATAAAGTTTATGGTTACGTAAAGTTGACTAACATAGCAAAGGAAGGGGCATAGTAAAAAGGCATTTGGGTAGAAACATTTCTTCCCTTTTTTGTTTTTTTGTTTGTTTGTGTTTTGCACTTGAGGAATATCAAGAAATGCCAGTGGTTGAATTGAGATGACTCAAATAAATTGCTGGTGAAAAATGAGATAGGTGTGGCCAGGTTACATATACAGACTTGTAAGCTGTGATAAGTTCTGTGTATGGACATAGAACAATGGCCAAGTTATGATATATATTTTCTCAAATGTCTTGACTAAAAAAAATGTCTTGACTAGAAAGATGCCTTTCATACAAAACTGTATATTGATTTTCCTGCATGCTTTCAGATACAGGAAAACAATGGGATACGTATTCAAGAAAACCTAACTTAAGAAATCTCTGAGGGTTGACTTCCGGTTGTATTGATTCCTTCTTCTGATTTTTTTGTATTGTTGAATTTACTAGGAAAACACAGCCATGCTTGTCAAGTATGCATACATGAAAATCGTCCATACTCCTCTTTGACTAAGACTTCATATTAAGACCACATTGGCACTAATGTAGCTTCCAAACTCACACAGCTGAGAAAGAGATTTATAAGTAAAAATTTGTTAGCTTTCCTTAAGGGGTGTAGAATTAAAATGTATTTGTGTCCCTGGGATTTTCAATGTATAGACAATATTGAAAAGATACAAAAAGCCTGAAGTACCAAGAACACAAACAATCAAGGGAAACTCTTTTGTTACATGCCAAAATCAAGTTTCTCTGAGGCAAGTGGCGTATTGAAGGGAAATATTTAAAAACAAAACAAAACAAAACAAAAGGTATTTAAAAAGATAATACATTTGAACGGAATTTCCCTGCAGGTGTAAATAATGCTACTCCCAGAAGCCATCAGTCATTAAGCAAAAGTCCCAGGGCCAGGTGTGGGATACTATCCCCCCCCCCTTTTTTTTTGTTTCTGTGATTAAATATCATGACGGAGGCAACTTAGAAGGAAGAGTTTATATTGGCGTACAGTTCCAGAGGGATGAGTCTGCCATGGTGAGGGAAGCATGGCAGCTGGCAGCTTGAACAGGAAGCTAGCTGAGAAATGAAAACAGGAGGAAATTCATGCCTTGTGTTGTCAACCTGGCTGGAGAGGCCATAGGCCTTAGGGAGGAATCTACACTGTTGTTTTTGCTAAATTGACTTGCGAAACTGTCTTCTAAACACTTATGGCCATTCGTATAGATTAGGGCTGTTCTCACCCTTAGACAGAGAGGCTGCGCTTTACAGTTCGAAGCATCAATATAGAGATGTGTAACCAGTCAAAGTGCTGAGACTATGGGACTGCCAAGTGCTCGGCTCTGGTGGCTGGAGATACGACTCAGAGGTTAAGCATAGTCGCTCTTCTTGTAGAGAGCCTGGATTCAGTTTCTGGAGCCCACGTAGTGGGTCACAACCAGAGGTTACTGCAGTTCTGAGGAATCTGGTGCTGCCTTCTGGCCGCTTTGGGCATCAGGCACCCATGTAGTACCCATACATACATGCAGGGAAACACTCAAGAACATCAAATAAATGCGTTTTTAAAGCACTCAGCCCTAAGAAGGGTGTCTCTATCACCCTCTTCAAAGCTAAGGGGATAGTGCTGAAGATGGGGTGAAAGAAATGTAAAAGCTGGAGGATGAGGAAGAGTTGTAAAACGTGTTCTGGGCATGGTATGGCCATTGCACTCATGAACTCATAACAGCTGATGTTACCTGCACTAGGTCTGCGCAATCCTGAGCCTGTTAACAATCCAGCATGGATGGGGGGGGAGACTTAGGAGGGTCCCACTCCTAGCTGAGGAGCTATTGGAAGTTAATGGCTACTAAAGGAGGGAGAGTTGCTTTTTTCCCATTGGCCTATTACCATGCTCCAGTAAATAAACACTCACCACACTCATGGAAGCAACTCTGTTTAAACTCAGTAAGCCATTAAAAAAAAAAAGACATGAAAGTAGGAGAGAGACTTGTTGGGCAGAAAAACGGGTTCAGAGGGAGGGAATAGTGAGGTAAATATGATCGAAACATTATATACATACACGAATAAACAAAAGTTTTAAAATGATAGCAGGTATGGGTAGAAAAAGAGAATTAGTATTCAAATTATATGTTGATTTGACTGTTCATTTTTTTTCAACAGAGACTTTAACACAACCTGTATTAAATAAGCAGGTGGCATGCCTGAGCTCTAGTTGAATGTGATGCTGATGACTCTAAGAGTAAACACGGCCACAAAGGAAGGGTAGGAAGAAGCTGTAGAGGTTGTCATCTTCACAAAAGGGTAGTCAACCTGTTGGAGTCTCAGTACTGAACTAACAAATTACTAGAAAATTACTTTTTGTATGACAGAAGTCTCATGAAAGCATTTCTACTGCTCTACGTGACACATTTTTATGTGTCTATCTTTATCTTTTGTTCCTTTAAATTATCGTGTTTTTGGTATCAATGCAGTTCCAATACAGAAGAGCTTGAGCCAGATTTGTATTTCACTTGTGACAACCACACTTAATAGTCCCAGAAAAACATTTTTAGAAAAATATTTTTCCATTGTTATGAACTACTTGCAGAGATGATTGAATGAGAACTTTTTTCCTGCCTGTAAAATAGTTTATGTTTTATTTCATGTGTGTAAAAGCAGCTTCCGTGTGAATACAATTAAATAATCACGTGTCTTTTTTTTATTTTAAAAGATTGTCTTTCTTTGGGAAAAGTTATAGATGTAATATAAAAAAGGACACAAAGATCTAAGCATATCCAGTTTCTCCAATAATACCATATGAAAAAAAAAACCTTAGTAGATATCACAGTCAGGATGGTGACATAGCTACAAAAAACCACGCAACATCCATTCCTACAAGGCATGCTCATGATGCCTTCGAGCCCCTCCCTATCCTCCCATTCTGCTCCCTGCTAATCCCTGGCAACTATTAATTTGTTTTTCTTTTTTCTTTTTTTTTTTTTTTCGTATTTTATTTTTTTCTTATCAGTTACATTTTATTAACTATGTACCCCAGCCGTGTCCCAATCCCTCATTCCCTCCCAGTCCCTCCCTCCCTCCCTCCCTCCTCTCCACCGTGCCCCTTGCCAAGTCCACTGATAGGGGGGACCTCCTCCCCAGTCATCTGATCCTGTTTTATCAGGTATCCTCAGGACTGGCTGCAAAGCTCTCCTCTGTGGCCTAACAGGACTGCTCCTCCCTTGGGGGGTGGGGAGGCCAAAGAGCCAGCCATTGAGTTCCTGTTAGAAATAGTCCTTGTTCCCCTCACTATGGGAAACCAATTGGTTACTGAGCTACCACAGGCTACATCTGAGCAGAGGTTCTAGGTTACATTCATACATGGTCCTTGGTTGCATGTCAGTCTCAGAAAAGACCCTGTGCCCAGATATCTTTGGTCCTTGTGGAGCTCCTATCCTTTCCTCATCAGTCTAACTCCCCTTCTTTCTTATGATTCCCTGCACCCTGCCAAAGGTTTGGTCACGAGTCTTTGCTTTGAAAACACCGCTAGTTAGAGTCTTTCCAATGCACTCAGTAGCCTCCTGTCAATATTCAATGCGTATCCCATCTGTCTTTCAAAACGAGGATTGATAATCTTACCCCATGTCCGCTCTCTTGATTATCTTTTTTAGGTGTATAGATTTCATTATGTTTATTATATCTTATAGGTCTATATAAGTGAGTATATACCGTGTTTGTCTTTCTCCTTCTGGGATATTTCACTCAAGATGATCTTTTCTAGATTCCACCATTTGCCTGCAAATTTCATGATTTCCTCCTTTTTGATTGCTGAGTAGTATTCCATTGAATCACGTGTCTTTTGGCAGAGATGTAGAAACGCTTCATTGTTTCAAGTTCATCCATATCAGGCTGTGTGCCCAAAGACAAAGACTGAACTATTGTGCTATCCAGGCATTTTCTCGCCAGTGTGGTAATTTTAGAGAATTTTAGAAGGGTTTATTGGCACCCGTGTCCTGCATTAGGGGAATAGCACATGGGTAGGAACATAGGCATACCTTGCTAATGAGCATTGATTACCTGCTGTTTGCACTGCTATCGCATAATGAGAGGCTTTGATTTGAAATCAGCCCATTCGCTGAGTCTTGTCACACCTTCCCGCACCTGTCATTATCTCTTCAGATGTGCCAGATTTTTGTCAGAGTTGGAGTGCACAGCCGGTCAGTAGTAGTTAAACACGCCCTTCATTCTTCAACTTTGGTCCTGTTTATCAGGCAGGCTCACGCCTGACCTTTTGTTCACCTGGGGTTTGATGGGCATAGACTTGACTTTCGATTCTTAGCCCAGGAGCTGCTGCTGTTACGCGTGGCAACCATTGCTATCTTCGTTCCCACTTAGACTGTGACTTAGGAATAGTGGACAGAGCGGAGGCTGGCATCAGACCAGCGTGGTGCATGTCACTGTTGTGAGGAAGGTGAAGCTGTGGTTAAGTGGAAAGCATGGCAGTCAATCCATGACCATGATGAACACAGAAGCCCGGGCTGGAGAAGGGCCACAATTATAACAAGTGAGCATCTGTACATCTTCCTGTCCACTCTGGTCCAATATTAGATAAGCTTTTTTCATTCACATCTATAAGTCTTAGCTGACTGTGCCTTTTTGTTACCAAGCTCTGACTAACACTTTAAAAAGAAATCATTAAACCGGCTATGAAATTTAAAATTACCATTTAGCATTTCTGATTTCAGATTCTCTGTTTGAGAATTAAATCACGTTTTAATTGAAATAGTTACGTCCTCATTAGATTCTAAAAGTTGGCATAATCTTTGCTAAATGAAGATTAACAATTTTTCTTAAGTTTTTCATGTTTCTTTCTAAAACATACAAAATGTAACGAATGTTTTTGAAATATTTAAATAGCTATTTAGAGAAGTAATATATACTTTTTACATTGATTTGCAACTGCATTGTAAATTCTGTTTAATTTCAAATTTAAATTTTATTTAAATTCTTAGACTTTTATTGAAAATTTCTGTAGTCTTGAGGCCCCTTCTATAGTTGCTACATAGACTTTTGGACTCATTTATATTGTTTGGTATTAAAAGCTAATGTAGTATCCCAGACTAGCATCACAAATTTTTTACCAAATGAGTGACATTTTGATTATTTCATTTATGAGTTTCTGCTGAATGTTCTTTGTTTTGTGGAACAGAAGAAGCAGAAGAAAAAAAAATAAAGAGGCAGGTCATTCTATTCTGAGGGCACAACAACGTCATTTCTATAATTTCGAGGAGGTCTTAAGTAAATGAGAAACACTGAATTCCTATCAATTAGATCCTGATGGTATATGTTATCACAGTTGAAACACCATGCACAACATTCATGTTTTATCTCATGCGCCCTTGACAATGTATTCACAAGCTTATTGTGTGAAGTCTATATGTAAATGGGGTTAGGTCTATGAAAGCAAAAATGACAAAAAAAAAATTTTTTTCTGCTCCCCTCAGTCCGTCATTGGGACCCATTGCTAAGTGGTACACAAATGTATTATGGAACTCTGAAAGAATGCCAAACATGGATTCTCCAACAAATGTTCATATTTGACAAATATAAGCCAGAGTAATCACTCAAAAATATTGATATCATAAGCTTAAAAATTAAGTTTTGCTACCTGGGAGGCAGAGGCAGGTGAGTCTCTGTGAGTTTGAGGCAAACCTGGACTACATATTAAGTTCCAGGATAGCCAGAGCTTTGCAGAAAAATCCTATCTCAAAAAAATAAAAATCATGTTTTTGCATTGTGCTCTTTTTTTGTCTCTGCTATCATAATGTGGGGAGTTGCTGGCTTAGGAACTATTGCATCTGCATTCTTTGAGATGGGCATTTGAATCCACGGTTTTAGGAGTATGAACAAGTAACAAGCTTTTGGTGGAGTGTTTTAAGATCGTAAACAATTTAGACTAACGTTTAAATTTCCTCTTCAAAATAACAGACAGACAAATAAATGAAACAGGTTGGATTAAATAAACCCCTCTTCCCCCATCCATCGCACATCCATTCTGGCCTTTGTCCTAGTTATTATTGCTGCTGCTGCTATGATTTTCAGAACTGAATGTGATCAATAGAGTTTTAAATCATAATTATGCTAACACAAGTAGAGTGATTAAGTTTACAGTATCAAGTGCCTACTCAGCAGCTGTAATCATTATTGCTCAAAGGTCAAACGTACTAAATCCTCTTTGAAAAGATAGCAATGGCCAATATAAAGAACATAGTATGATTTTTTTTTTTTTATCTACTGACTTTTTTTCCCCAAGTTTTGCAGAAAGTCAGAGCCTCTGTAGCTTTTAGAGAGCCCACTTCTGCTCTGCTACGTTAATGAATGTTTACTAATGTAAGCAAGGAGGCCACGTCCTTGCTCAGTTTCTAGGTTCCTAAGCTTGCTAACTTCAGGATAGGAAGGAAGTAGTTACAGTCCACAGTCTGAATAGTTTCTGGAAAAAAATTGTTTCTCTTTTTGCTTTGAGTAAAATGTCAGATTTATCCTTGGTTCTCTGGCACACAGTGTTACACATTTTCACTCCAATGAAGAACATGGTTCCAAAATGCCTCCCAACATGACCATGTCGTGTGTGTGTGTGTGTGTGTGTGTGTGTGTGTGTGTGTGTGTGTTGGTTCTAGGGACATTTGTTCTACAACATGATCTAAGAACATGGCTCTGGTCTTTAGCATTTTTTCTTCTTGAAGATGGGTCATATTTATTGTCATATTAGAGGCTCCAGAAAGTTTAACAGTAAGGCAACATTTGCCCTTAGTTTGATCTAGATCCTCACCCCTAGTTTCATTTGATCATGAAATCTTTTTTTTTCTGATAATGGTTAAATAATTACAGACAGTTCAAAATTGTTGAAGAAGAAGCATTAAAGTTAGCCCCAGAGGCTTGAAAATGCTTCCAGGTTGGACTAAGGGAAGCAAGCACAGCCTTTACTCTTACATTAATTTAACCAAAAGCAAGCCCAAGTTTGAATTCTTCACTTCTCTCCCTGTGTCTTCCGTCTGTCTGTATCTGTGGTTTCTGACTTGTGTTAGCATGCCTGCTTATATCTTGTCAGCCTCTATTGCTCATGCATGTGTCTTGTCCCTAACAGGGAGCTTTGCTTTTATTTATTGAACACCACAGACAACATCACAAGGGGAAGGATCGATGGACACTTTATAGAAAGCTTTAACAGACTAGTCTAAGGGACTAAGTCACTGATTCCAACTGACCTTGAAGCACTTGGTACCACAAATATCCAATTATTAAATAATATCCATTTGCTATTTCCAATATTTATGGCCAATATTTGTTGTACAAGGTTGCTTTTGATTTGCCTGTTGCCAGCAAATGATTATCTTAACACATACACATACAACTCCAAATCAGTGACCTAGAGGAGTAAGATCAAAGCTATGCTTTAGTTTAGGTTGTAAAAGCTGGTTACATTGGAAATCCAAGACAAGAAAGATTGGTTGTTATATGGTCCTCTTTAAGACAGGTTAAACAAACAGGCTGAGTATATAACAGGATATCAGGCTAAGTTTTAAGTGACCTTAGGGTGTATTATTAACTCAGCTGTGAGGTCCATAAAAATTTCCAGTCTCTTGGGATGTAAGTGACATTTTCCTAACAATGTATGACTACAAGGTAGGATAGGAGGAACTTACTTTGGTGTCCTCAATGAAGTAGAATGACTCTTATACAGCCATTTATGGTATATTTCAAAGCCAGCAGACAAGTCCCAATAGATAGAAATGACACATTTGAGGAAATGAAAATGTTCATTCCTTTGACTAGGTTACTGTACTTTAAATGTATTGAATTATTGCACTGCTCATAAACATGTTATTAATATGTATCAGTTGAAAATGTTTTCAAAGGAGTATATACCAAAAGTGTTTCAGATCTATAAACATGCAGGAAATGCTAACCTAGGTAATTTCTCAAAGCCTGGATCTGTTTAATGTGCTGTTAGGTCCCGAAACCCTAAAGGGGCTTACTGAGGCTTGTGTTAAAATTTAACCTTAGCACATATTTTCCTACTTGAAATGTGTCATTCGCTTGTATTTGTCCAGTTAAGGAAGTTAAAGCAATGTCTCTTCTGCTGTCTTTCGCTATGTCTAATACTCAATGAAATCAGTACATATAGTTTCTTCTAGAAGAGCATGCTCATGGGGAAAAAGTAGACATGAAGGAGAAACAGGTCCTCTGATGTCTGACAAGTCAAATGCTTGGTGGTAATTAGAGAGGACAACAAGCAGTGTTTTAAAAATACAAATCCATTTTGTGTCTTAGATTATTCCATGAATGGAAATTCGCACATACTAATTTAATCTTACGGGGAAATTTTAAGTCTTGGTTCTTTGCCTAATATTAGAGGAAGGAAAAGAATTAATTAACGCTGTAGACACTTTATTTGTTTAATGGTTCAGACTTCAACAAAACCATAGGCAAAAAATGCAGAGTAACTAAGTGCTACACAGATTATACCCAGGTAGGCTGCTAGAAATTTTAACACTCCGCAAGCTACATCTGATGTACTTTCTCCCCCAAATTCCCTCCACAAATAAAAGCCAAAGAACTTGACAAGTTGAAATATTATCTGAGAGAAAAATGTTGAGGTTAAAAGAATAATAGATATTTTTTCCAGATCATGCTGTACACAGGCTTTCTGATTTATTTCACAGAGCACATATCACAGCCATGCTTTATAGTTGCCTGAATTTAACCAGATAGTTCAGACAGGTAAAGTAAACAACAAAAATTTATCCCTACTTTATCATTTCAGATTAAAGTGTTATTTTAGTGATTAACACTCTTGGAGCTAAAAAAAAAAAAAAATCGTTGTTAAGAGTTATTCTCACTCAGGATGATCCTTTCCGGGTCCCACCATTTACCTGCAAATTTCATGATTTCCTTATTTTTCATTGTTGAGTAATACTCCATTGTGTAGATGTACCACAGTTTCTGCATCCATTCTTCAGTTGAGGGGCATCTGGGCTGTTTCCAGCTTCATCCTGAGTGAGCTGTCCCAGGAGCAGAAAGACACACACTCACTCATATAGACATATAACATAGGATAAACCTACTAAAATCTGTACATCTAAAGAAACTAATCAAGAGAGAGGACCCTGACTAAAACACTCAATCCCCATCCTGAAAGGCGAAGAGGATGGACATCAGAAGAAGAAGAAAACAGGAAACAAGTTAGGAACCTGCCACAGAGGGCCTCTGACAGTCTCTGCCCTGCAGACTATCAAAGCAAATGCTGAGACTTATGGCCAACTGTTGGGCAGAGTGCATGGAATCTTATGTAAAAAGTGGGAAATCATAAGATCTGGAGAGGACAGGAACCCCACAAGGATAGCAACAGAACCAGAAAATTTGAACACAGGGGTCTTCCTAGAGACTCATACTCCAACCAAGTACCAGGCATGGAGATAACCTAGAACCCCTGTACAGATGTAGTCCATGGCAGTTTAGTATCCAAGAGGGTTACATAGTAATGGGAAGAGGGACTGCCTCTGACATACCTGTTCTTTGATTGCCTCCCCCTGAGGGGGGAAGCAGCCTTACCTGGCCACAGAAGATGACAATGCAGCCACTCCTGATGAGATCTGATAGACTAAGATCAGAAGGAAGGGGAGGAGGACCTCCCCTACCAGTGGACTTGGGGAGGGGCATGCGTGAAGAAGGGGAAGGGAGGGTGGGATTGGCAGGGGAGGAGGGAGAGGCTTATGGGGGATACAAAGTGAATAAAGTGTAATTAATAAAATAAAAATTAAATTTAAAAAAGAGTTATTCTCATATCTGAGGACATCTGTTGCCTCAAAGACTATTTTTTTCAAAGCGTGTGTTTATGTGTCTTTGTATGCATAGATGTATTTTAGGGTGTAAATGAAAAAGTGAAAAATGATACAATGAACTTCACATATTAAGAGAGTTAATATTTCACCACTCTTGCTATTTCTATTACTTCTTTTTTCTCTTGAGTATTTCAAAACTAGTACCAGGAATTGTATCATTTTGGAACATGTACCTCTAGTCAAAAAAGTTTTTTATGTTTTATAACTATGCCATTACTCAATTTGATGAAAATTAAAAAATTCTTTAATGTCATCTGATATTGAATATCCTCCATTAGCTTTTTAGTTTGGACTCTGAACCCACTCCTGATCCATTTTAGTTCAGCTAAGACCCCAGTCTCTCATAAGCGAATGCATAAGGGGAGGGGGGGGGAAGTGAAGCATTCTTTCTTCATTCCAAAGCATCAACTTAAACCTTCTTTCTCAACTTTCCCTATTTTTGAACTTAGATGCCACTGCCATAGGGAAATGAGATCAATACATGAAAGTCATACAAATTTTTTTCTTTTCCTGGTAGGAGATATTAACACAAAGTCTTAGAGTCCTTTCTGATTAGAGTAAGATTCCTCAGTTGTTTGGGAAGTAAAGAAATAGAAGGTGAGCCCAGCTGCTATGTTTAAAGTGGAACTCCCTCCTGGGAAGCAAGGTGTTTTCTTTTCCTGAGGACGGCATGTTTATGTATATTCTCAAATATCTGTAGTAACTTTAGTTATAGTGGGTCACCAGTTTCTGCATTTAGTGGACTCTTAATTAGTGCTTATTGTGTGCAAAGTGTATTAATAACAAAAGAGCAGGGTTATTAAAACAAGGCAAAAGGTATGGAAGAGAGAATGCAATAAAGTGCAATGGGTCCCGAAAGCAAATTATCTTTTTATTGGGATGATGTTGGTCAAAAGGCACTTAACTTGGACTGTATGTGAATTGTAAACTTTGAATACTAGGAGAGAGAAAAGAGGCCCATTGTAGAAAAAAGTGTAAGCGAAGGCAGACAGGAAGGGGAAAGACAAGCACTCCAGGTGAATGATGAGAGCAAACGGGAGAACATGGTATTCCCTTCAGGACAAACATCACATAATGCCATGACTAGCCATGCCATGCAGCTAGGTGTAGCTATAAAATAACCCCGTAAACAGAGATTCCGGTAACTCATTTCAGCTGCTGCTGCCGGGAACTATTAGTCATCCAGCATACTTAGGATGTCAAGACAATGATTGTTAATGAGTGACCAAGCAAGAAAACTGATGACTGTTCAAGACATCCAGTCCAAAGAGATATAATAATTAATCCAATATTTTACCTCCGTGCAGTTGGGAATTTCTCAATTACCTCAGAAAGTTTCTGAAGGTCAAATTCTATTAAGTCAAGGTTTTTGTGTGAGTCTAGGTCCTTTTCTTTTAATAGCTCCTTCATTATTCTCCTAGGATGTTCTGTTTGTCTGTTTTCTTAGTTTTTCAGATTTTAAATTGTCAACATACAAAAATCTTGTTGATTCTGAAACCAGGCTTCTAACAGCTGTCATTTAATGGCTACAGAATGGATTCAAATAGGTGGTAGCATTATTGCTTTGAGTTTGTTGTTCTGTGTTTACACTGACCTGCAGAAAATGAGTTCATATACAAGTGGTCCAACAATTAAAATTAGATCATGTGCCTTATGGTGCCTGGGAAAAAAGTGCTTTCTGTCGTTCCCAACATGACCTAGAAATGCTTTTTTAGCTGACACCACTCCAAGTGCTGATTTTTTGCTAGGGGCTGTATCAGGTAGATCATAACTATCTGATGTAATCCTGGAAACTAATGCATGACAGAAATGAGCATAATTGTCTTCATTGTAGAGATGAGGAAACTAGAGCTTAGAAAGCATTAGTAATATATGCTGGATCACATAGTTAGAAGTGGCAAGGCTGGTTTTGAAGCTTGTCTTGTCTGTTGTGACAGGGCACAGGGCATCTGTGCATGACAGGGGCCCGAGTTTGGAGACAGGAAACTGGTGGAAAGAAATAATTTGATGCTTCTCTTTCCCTATGTACTTCTCCCAAACCCTGCCCTTTTACTCATTTCTGTCTCTTTACTATTTCAAGCCTCTATCTCCGTGTTCCTTTAATATAATTTTCTATGCTCTGCCCAAAGTTTGGCTGTGAGTCTCAGTCTTATGGAAGAAGGGGGGTGGGATTGAAAGACATAGAGAGAACAAGAGACCCATAAGGACACCAACAAAGCTAAAAAATCTGGTTCTGCAGAGACTGATGCACCAACCAAGGCCCATGCATGGAGAGGACCTAGACCCCCTGCTCAGATGTAGCCTATTGGCAGCTCAGTCTCCATGTGGGTCCCCAGGTAAGGGGAGCAGGGCCTGCCTCTGTCACTTGCCTCTGATGATGCAGCCTTCCCAGGCCACAGAGAAAGAAGATCCAGGCAGGCCTGATGACACTTGACAAGCTATGGGCAGATGTCAAAGAAGGAGAACTCCTCCTTTCAGTGGACTAGGGGAAGGGAATGGGGGGAAAAGGGAGGGAAGGTGGGACTGGGAGGAGTTGAGGGAGGGTGCTTCAATTGGGATATATAATGAATAAATTGTAAAAAACTTAAAATTATAAAGAAAACCATAAGTATATATATAATATATATTATATATATAATTTATATATATAAAAATATATATAATACATATATATATATATATAATTTTTTGTTTGATTACAATTATTTTATTGATTTACCTTTAGGGTGTTAGACCTTGCTCATAGAGAAATTAAGAAGACAGATAGCAAGCACAGAGATGAAGAAATACATACTGTACAGCACTGAAAATGCTGGGTTTGCATTGCCCTAGAAGCACAAAGAGGGGGGGGGGATGGTTTGACATGTAAGAGACAATGCTATAATAAGAGTTGTGTCTTCACAGAGGAGAACCTGTACAGGTGAGGTGTGTGAGGGGCTCTTTAGGCAGGTGCACTTGTATTTAGACACTGACTGGGACTGGAGGCCTGCTGGTCAATGGAGAGAGTCAGAGTGGTTTCTGAGAGATAGAACACAGTGTGCTAAGTTAGAACATGAGTGTCAGTAATAGGAATTCACTGCTGTAGGATTGCCAGTTGTCTAGTGGTATATTAGGTGGGCATCAAGTTGTTAGAGTACCTGGATTCTATAACATGTAGATAAAAGGGTACAGGAAAACGTACAGTTGTGTATTGTATAATTGTTATTTGTATGACCAGTTTCTATGCCTGGAAGAAGAAACCCTGAGTTTGTGTCAAGATCTTCCTCAGTGAAAGCACTTGGTGTTCTTATCCTAACTCATGGTCTCAGAAGTTCTGCTCAGCAGTGAAACAAGCAGCTTTTGTGAACTGGTCCTCAAGAAAAGGTGTTACACACTCACATACACACATACACACACATACACACACACACACACACACACAGAGAGAGAGAGAGAGAGAGAGAGAGAGAGAGAGAGAGAGAGAGAGACAAAGAGAAGCCCTCTCTGTCTTACTCTCGGGGATCCTCTTTCCACATTCTCATGTCCTCCAAGGCTCAGAGCAGCTGTGTTACCATAACAACATTCTGGGTGGATTTGCTCTGCAGTTACTCCTGAAGGTTAGGGGAAATTCAATGAATTTTTCTTCAGAGAACAAACCCATGGAGAAAAGTGGGTGGAAGAGGCCGTAGGTGGTACCACAAGTTTCAAAGAACAGACAATGTAAGAGAATTGTAGGTTGCTTAAATGTGGATAAACTTTGCATGCCCACCATTCAAATACTTTAGTAAAACTGCATCCTCCATCATATTTTAACCTGTTCGTGTGCATGTGTATGTTCATGTGTTTGAGTGTGTGTGTGTGTGTGTGTGTGTGTGTGTGTGTGTATGAGCACATGCTTGTGGAGACCAAAGGTCAACCTTCTATGCCATTCACAACAGGAACAAAGCTATTCTCTTTGTTTCTGTGATAAGGCCTCTCTTCGGCATAGAGCTCACTGATTGGGTTGGGCTAGCTGGCCAGCCAGTTTCAGGTATCCACCTGTTTCTGCTTCCCCAAGTTCCTGTTGCCTTCTATAACTTCTTATATGGGTTTTGGGGCTCAGGCTCAGCTCTGTGTGACAAGTACTTAATGGACTGAGCCCATACTTTTTATATTGACGACCATGATTTTTTTTCATTCAATGTTTAAGATATTACAAATTGAAGTTCTATTGTATTGTACACATTAGCAATTTTATACTAAAATAAGAACATTACTCTTTTATCTGCATATTATGGATCCAGGTACTCTAACAATTTGATACCATTGAATATGCAACTAGACAGCTGGCAATCCTAGGACAATCCAATCAAGCATAGTATAACTAAGCAATAGTGGATTCAGTCATGCTATTTTTACTATGTTAAGCCTACTGACTGATTTCTGAGCATGAGAGATCTTTCCATTTTCTGATATCTTCTTCAATTCTTTCTTCAAAGACTTAAAGATCTTGTTATACAGGTCTTTCCTTGCTTTGTTAGATATACATCAAGACATTTTAAATTTTTTTTTTGTGGCTAAGACACAAAAAAAGATACTCGTGAAGAGTGTCTTTTTCTTAATTTCTTTCTCAGCCTGGTTGTTGTTTGTATACAAGAAGACTACCGATTTTTTTTAAGTTAATTTTGCATCCAGCCACTTTGCTAAAGGTATTTATCAGCTGTAGGAGTTCTCTGGTAGAAATTTTGGGGTCACTCACGGATATTATCGTATCATCTGCAAATAGTGATACTTTGACTTCTTTCTTTTCAACTTGTAAACAGTTGATCTCCTTTAGTTGTCATATTGCTCTAGCTAGGAATTCAAGGACAATATTGAAGAGGTATGGAAAGAGTGGGCAGCCTTGTCTTGTTTCTGATTTTACGTTTCCGTCCATTCAATTTGATGTTGGCTGTAGGCTTGCTGTATATTGCCTTTATTGTGTTTAGGAATGTGCCTTGTGTCTTTGATCTCTCCAAGACTTTCAACATTAAGGGGTGTTGGAATTTGTAAAAATGCTTTTATGGCATCTATCTAATGAGATGATCATGTGGGTTTTTTTTTTCAGTTTGTTTATATGGTGGATTATGTTGATGGATTTTAATATGTTGAACTATCCCTGCATCCTGGGATGAAGTCTACTTGATCATGGTGGATAATGTTTTTGATGTGTCCTTGGATTCGTTTTGCAAGTGTCTTATTGAATATTCTCGTATCAATGTGTTCATGAGGAAAATTGATCTGAAATTATCTTTGTTGGGTGTTTGTGTAGTTTAGGTATGAGGGTGACTGTGGCCTCACAAAATGAGTCTGACAATGCTCCTTCTGTTTTTATTTTGTGGAATAGTTTAACGAGTATTGGTGTTAGTTCTTCTTTAAAATTCTAGTAGAATTCTATGCTGAAACCATCTAGCCCTGCACCTTTTGTCTGTTTGTTTTGTTTTTTCTGGGAGACTTTTAATTACTCCTTCTATATCTTTAGGAGTTTTAGGACTGTTTAAATTGTTTACCGGATCTAACTTTTACCTGCTTTAACTTTGATAGGTGAAATCTATCAAAAAATTGTCCATTTTATTTAGATTTTCCAATTTTGTAGAATTCAGTCTTTTGAAGTAGGACTTAATGATTCTTTGGCTTTCCTCAGTGTCTGTCGTAATGTCCCACTTTTCATTTCTGGTTTTGTTAATTTAAATATCGTCTCTTTGCCTTTTAGTTAGTTTGGTTAAGGGTTTGCTATCTTGTTGATTTTATCAAAGAACCAGCTTTTGATTTTGTTGATTCTTTATATCATTGTCTTTGTTTCTAATTTATTGATTTCAGCCCTGGGTTTGATAATTTTCTGCCATCTACTCTTCTTAGGTATGTTTGCTTCTTTTTATTCTAGGGCTTTCAGGTGTGCTGTTAAGTCACTAATATGAGATTTCTCCTATTTCTTTCTGAAGGCACTTAGTGCCATGAACTTTCCTCTTAGCACTGCTTTCATTGTGTTCTGTAAATTTGGGTATGCGGTGCCTTTGTTTTCGCTGAATTTTAGGAAGTCTTTAATTTCTTTTATTTCTTCCCTAACCCAGTAGTCATTGAGTACAGAATTTTTTGGTTGCCATGACTATGTAGGTTTTTTTGTTATTTCTGTTATTATTGAAGTCCAGCTTTTATCTGTAGTGATCTGATAAAGTACAGTGGGTTAATTCAATTTTCTTGTATTGGCTGATGTTTGGTTTGCAACCAAGTATACGGTCGATCTTGAAAAAGGTTTTGTAAAGTGCTGACAAGAAGGTATATTCTTTTGTATTTGGGTAAAAAGGTTTGTAGATAGATATCTATTAGGTCCATTTGAGACATGACATATGTTAGTGTCATAATTTCTGTTTAGTTTCTGTTTTGTTGACTTGTCTTTTGGTAAAGTGGAGTGTTGAATCTCCTGCTATTAATGTGTGTGGACCAATATGTTGTTTAAGCTTTATTAATGTTTCTTTTACAAATATGAGTGCCCTTGTATTTGGGGTGTATATGTTCAAAACTGATATTCCCATCTTGGTGTAATTTTCCTTTGATGAGTATGAAGTGTCCTTCTTTATCTTTTGATTAATTTTGGTTAAAAGTCTATTTTATTAGATATTAGAATGGTACTCCACCTTCTTCTTGAATCTGCTTGCTTTCTCCAGCCCTTTACTCTGAGGTAATGTTTGTTTTTGTTGCCAAGGTGTGTTCTTTGTATGTATTAGAATGATGGATCCATTCATTCTGTTAGACTGTGTCTTTTTATTGGGAACTGAGTCCACTGATGCTGAGAGATATTAATGACCAATGATTGTTAGTTCTTGTTATTTTGATGTTGTTGTTGCTAGTGTGTGTGTGTGTGTGTGTGTGTGTGTGTGTCTTTTGCTGCAGCAGAGTTATTTATTTCTTGGGTTTAGTTAACATTCTTGGGTTGGAATTATTCTTTTAGTATCTTCTGTAGGGCTGGGTTTGTGCATAGTTATTGTTTAAATTTGGTTTTGTCATGAAATGTCTTGTCTTCTCCATCTATGCTTTTGAAAGTTTTGCTGGGTATAGTAGTCTGGGATGACATCTGTGGTCTGCAAGACCACAGTGTCTGCAAGACATCTCCCAAGTCCCTTCAGGCTTTTAGAGTCTCTAATGAGACATTAGGTGTAATTCTGATAGGTCTGCTTATTTATGTTACTTGACATTTTTCCCTTTCAACTTTTAATATCCTTTCGTTGTTGTTCTGTACATTGGTGTTTTGATTATTATGTGGTAGGAGCATTTTCTTTTTTGGTCTAATCTATTTGGTGTTTATATATTTATAAGCATCTTTTTCTTTAGGTTGGGAAAATTTTCCTCTATGATTTTGTTGAAAATATTTTCTGGGCCTTGGAGCCAGGAATCTTCTCTTTCTTCTATTCCTATTATTCTTTGGTTTTGTCTTTTCATAGTTTCCCTGATATATTGTATGTTTTATGTCAGGAAAATTTTAGATTTAATATTTTCTTTGACAGATGTATTGATTTTTTTCAATTGTACCTTCTATATCTAAAATTCTCTCCTCCATCTCTTGTGTTTTGTTGGTGATGCTTACCTCTGTAATTCCTGTTCTCTTCCCTAAGTTTTCTATTTCCCAGATTCCCTCAGTTTGTATTTTTTTATTGTTTGTATTTGTATTTTCAGGTCTTGAACCATTTTATTCATTTCATTTACCTGTTTGATTGTATTTTCTTGTATTCCTTTAAGGCATTTATTTGTTTCACCTTTAAAGGCCTCTATCATCTTCATAAGAATAAATTTAAGGTAATTTTCTTGTATTTCAGCTGTATTAGGATATCCAGGGCTTGCTATAGTAGGACAGCTGGATTCTGGTCGTTCCATACCGCCCTGCCTCTTGTTGATTATGTTTTTACTCTGGCCTTTAGCCATCTGGTTGTCCCTAGTGTTGGCTGGTTGTTTCTGGTGCCAGTTGGACCTACAGAAAGTGGGAAAAACGTTAGGTTAAAGGCTAGATGTTCTTAGTGTCCAGCAGCTTTCCTCTGGATGGTGGGTAGGGCTGTGGGCTTGAGGAAGGATCTCAGGGATAGCTCACAGCTTTCCTTGCTAGTGGTGGCCCAGTTGGACCCACAGGCAGGGGATTGAGATGGGGTAGAGGATCTACCTTGGATGATCCTGATCTTCTCAGGAAGGCAGGTTGGTCCATGGGCCAGTGGTTGTATCCTAGAAGGCAGGTAGAACCGTGGACCAGGGGCTGGAACCATGTGTTCCTTGGGCCTAGGAACTATTCCCAGCCCCAAAGAAGTATTCTATTAAAAGAATAATACTCATCCTGGTGGTGGTGGTAGCAGAGAATACCTTTAATCCCAGCACGTGGGTGGGAAACAGAGGTCGGCAGATCTCTGTGAGTGTGAGGCAAGCTTGGTCTATGGAGTGACCTCCAGGGCTACACAGAGAAACTGACTCAATAAACAAAAAAGGGCATAATTATAATATTATTAATAATTATTATATTTACACATATAATATATTATATATGTGTGATATATAACACATAATATAATAATAGAATACTTATATTAATAATGAAATTGTTGTAATAATAATAATTTATATATCTAGTAATCCTATTTCAACTAGTGTTTGGAATCAAGACTCAGTGAATTAGGTCAAGGGTGCTGTTTGAATGTTTCCTCTCTAAAATTCATTAACTGAACCTTGATGGCCCAGGTGACAGTGCTCAGTTGCTGGGGAACTAATCTCTGATGAGGCAGGTAGTTGATAATCCCCTGACCACCCCAGCTTGTTTACAGATACACTGAATATGACTAATTCTAGAGTGAGATAAGCTTCAGTGTGCCTGTAGGTCCCTTTTTCATTTTCACAGATGTCGTTTTACATACAAATAAATGTCAGCCAAGAACTTTCATTGTAAAGCTGGTTTGAAGCAACAGAGACTATACGTCTGAGTCAGGAGCTACATTCATATTTCAAAGATGAAATAATGACATGTTCATGTGCCAATCGAGGTCTTGATATCCTCATATGTAAAAGCAGAGTGTGGACTAGAGAAGTTTTACATCTCTCTGTTCCTCTCCCATTAAAAAATAGTATGTTGCCTACAGTGGAGACAAAGCCACAGTTCCATTAAAGGTTCAAAGATTAATCAGTTAGTTGAAGGTCAGTGCTATAGGGAACTGTTCATGGGGAAGATACAATGGTGTAAACTAAGGGGATTACAGACTGCAGTTGTAAGGCCTTGTCGGGGCACAGTGACCGAAGTAAATGTTTCCTGCCAAGGCAGAGAAAAGTACTAAGGAAATTGGCAGAGTTGTACCAGTACTGGGGTTGCAGAGGATCAGTTAGAGCCAATTTATAGTGAAGTTAAGTTACTCATGTTAGTTAAGTTCTATTGAGTCACAACAGTGATCAAATACTAACCTATTGTTTGTTGAGAAAATACAGGGTTATGTTCTGGTATCCTTAGATCCCAACATTTTAATCAATAGATTAATACACAACACTGTTTTAAAAGTGTGTTTAAAGGTACCTTATTTAATACTTATTGTTGACTGATTAATTAATATGGAATGATGAATTCACAGACAGCAAAATTAATATTATTCCTGGATATGACTTATCTAATATCTGCATATTATCTTTAAGGAATATGACAGCAAATTTGCAGTCAGGAACATTAACCAGTATTTCAACAGTCTGATTGATGGCCACCTTAAACAGTAAAATTACCAAGCAACAAGACAAAAACATGAACAAAAATATTTCTGGGACTGTATGAAGGACACTCGCATACAGCCTGAGAACTGAGCAAGAAGGGAGTGTCACCTTGCTGGACCTCAGGGAGAAACATGCATGTTAGATAAGTCAAAGGTTTTGCTGCTTAGAACGTAGTAGTGAATGGTTTTGAGAGCGCAAAATCTATCAAGAGAACTCAAGACTGAGAAAGAGCATGACATGCCAAATATATGTTTTTGTGTTTCAGCAAAACAAAGTGTCTTTGTTAAATTTGGAGTCACCTGGAGGGAACTTGGTCCCTAATTTTTATCAGGACTGCTTTTTTCCACATTAGATGTCTTGTTGGTAAATTATGAAAACAGATTTGTTTAAAATGAGGCCTGAAATAAACTCAGCCTAAGACACCAGATCTTCCTGCACGTGAAACACACGCGTTTTCCAGCTTGTTCTTGTTAATTTATATTTGGACCAGTTCTGAAAAAATGTAGTAATAAAAGTTGCATTTGTTGACCTTTGCTTTCACATCCCTCATCTATAAGAGCCCAGGGTCAGCAACAAAGTGCTTAACTCTTAACCTTCTCTTAGCACTTGCAAGATTACTTGACTTACATTGTATATTGCTTACTGATAGAATACATTCTGAGAAATGCATCGTTACACAATTTTATGAGTGTGCAAATGTCATACAATGTACTGATGAAAACTTTTGGTGTATTCTACTACTGATGTATGCTATATTAATGCACGCATTCACCGCTTGCTTCTAGGGCCATGCTAAAGAAAACAACATGAAGTTAAATTGAAGCACAAGAGAAAAATGATGAAAAAGATTAATGTAAACATGAGATTAATGTATCCATGGCAGACATAACACAGCAACTCTTTAACTATAAACTTTAATTAAAGTAAAGTGTGCTCTGAAGTGTCATTAAAATATAGTATAGTAAATATATAAAGCAATTTGTCATTTATTTTTATCAAATGTATTCTGTATTGTACATAGTTGTGTGAGCTATATGTTTGAGTAACTGGCAACATAGAAGGATTATTTAGACAGCATTCCAACAGTTATGAGAATAGTGCATTGGGCTGTGACACTTAAAGGTCATTTTGTAAATCGGTGAGAAAAATTTTAGCTCCATTATAGTTTTATAGGACAGCCATCAAATACACACTCCATTTTTGACTGAGATGTCACTGTTTGGCTCCCACTTTGTATCTTTTAAATAATAGTTCTTATGTGTTTAGAGAAAGAATTGTGTCATGTGTGAGTTTTTGAATTACTAACATCCTGCTTATGATATTTATGATGATAATTTTAAGTCTGTTATTATTTGAGGCAGAAAATTTCTTATTGGGCTCAGGCACCAATTGGATGTGTTAATTTTGATGAAAATAAGATCTAAAAATCTCTCTTTCCCAGGTAGTAGACCTGGGAAAGATGTTGGATAAATTTCCTAAGTTTGAAGTGTGTGGTGATTGCAAAAAGCTTAAAAAAGTCTTCAGATCTTAAAATTCTGGCCATCATTTTACCTTACAGGTACATATTTCTCATTGCTAAGGTAAATGGTAAAGCAAGAAACAGGCAACCTCCTTGGTTAAGTAACCAGTTTCCCATGATTTAGAAAAATGTCTTGAACTTTACTGTGAAACAAAAGCTTTCAAAGTTAGTCCCTTATAAGGAGGACGACTGACAGAAACCAAACACCGGGGAAAATGTGACTCAAGACAAGAAGACTTCTTGAAAAAGTTTTCCCCTGGCTTCTTTCTACCCATTTCCCTCCTCCAAAGTTTCTAGCTCATGGGAATACTTTTTTAATTCTTTTGCCCATACCATGAGCACTTTCTTGTAAGGTAATAAACAACCAACCCAAAACATCGAAAGAGTACCATTTAATGTAAATTCCTATGCAGGAGTGCAAACAACAAAGATTAGAAGCTGTTACTCCAGGAAAGGGCTTGACAAGGGAGTGTTCTCTGCTGTTTTTGACTTGTGCAGACATGCCTAGCGTCATCTTGTCCTTTATACCTGGAGACCAAAATCTCATACCCTGCTGTGGCTTTCTCGCCAGATGGTATGGTCTTTGTTTTAATATAACTCTGCCCCTTCTTCTAGGAAGGCCATTTTAACGAGGAAGTATCTCTTTATAGGAAAGTTTAAAACAGAAATCATGTTCCAATGGAAAGCTCTGTAAATGAAATATCGTGGGTGTTGTTGATAGATGAAGATAACAGAATGTTTAATGAATGCCTCTTCGCCCCATTGCTAAAAGCTATATGAAATCATTTGATTGAATCTGCTGATACAATATATGTGGCAGGAAAGGGACGGCAATCACACAGGGGTGAGGTATGTGGAAGAAAGGGCCTTGCTTCTCTATTAATAAAAAATTCTGGTTCTAAACTCCCCTATTTATTGTCCCACAGCAGGATGCCCAAGTTAAGACCATAGTCTCTTAATCAAGTAGTTAAAATAGAAATTGCTTACTTCATGAGACTATGACAATAATCTCTTACGGAATTATTGCACATATGAAGCAAAATAACTCACATAAATGCATTTAAGCTCTATTGCATATCTATGTTCAGTACTGTTATTACTACTGCTATTAACATCCTTATACGAACCATATGCTTTTGCGTTTTCTACCAGGGTCTGAAGAAATTGTTGGTCAACGTTCACCCTCTCTGAAGTGACGGTTTTTGTTTTCATAGAGCACTGCTTGGTTTCGGTAAGTGTCCGTGAGAGGACTCTATGCTTGGTCCTCAGCCTCTGGTCTTTTAAGAGGTAGTGCCTACTGAGAAGTCTTTAGATTAACAAGGTCATAACCTTAAAAGGAATGAGAGATTCCAGCCCCTTCTTCTTCATCTTTTTGGCCTCCTGACCACAAAGTGAAGAGTTTTCTTCTATCATGTGCTCATTCTGACACACTGCCTTACCACATAGGCCCAAAGCAATGGAGCCAATCAGCTATGGACTGAAATCTCTACACCTGTAAGCCACAATAAGACTTTTTTCTAATAAGTTTATTCATTTTTGGCATTTGTGATGGTGACAAAGTGCTAATACATGCGTTATACATAGCTATCACATATTCATATAAGTATTATATATACATATATATGTCTATATACATGTATATATATATATATATATATATATATATATATATTAGAGTCATTTATTCAGCTGGCATAGGGGTGCCACTGTGTCTAATTGAATAATGTGTCATATATATATATATAACTAGATGATATAAAACCAGTGTGGAATAACTTGAAAGCTAATTAAGTCATTTTCCATAATGAGACATATATCTGATTACTATCTATTCTGTAAGTAAGCTGAATTCTTATCATTATTATTACATTTGTTCATTCATTTATTCATTCAGAGTTTGGTAACAGGCCAAACAAAGTATGATTTCTTGAGTTATTCAATGGTCAGAAAAGACATTCTTGTACTCAAAACCATTGGAGAAAGGATGACCGTGGGAGGAATGGTCTCAAAAAGTGTCAGCTCCTGGGTACCTGCAGGACTAGGCTGGCAAGATGGGGGCAAAGGTGAGGAGTGTGGGAAGGTACTTTGCCAAGGGCAATTGAGTGGTTGGTGCGTCACTAAAATTCCCCAGAAAGATGCCTGTGGCTCTCTGGCTCAGGGGTCAGTTGCCAATGCCAGAGGTGAGATGTCAGAACTAGTCTGTAAGAGTATACGTTAAAAAGATTTTGCTTTTGGCCAGCTCAATCTATTCTAATCCAGCTTCTGTGTTACCCCCCCCCATTCAGTGCCGTTTATTTCTTCTTGGTTTTAGCTTTTTTGTTTGTTTGTTTGTTTGTTTGTTCTTGGTTTTAGCTTTATTTCTGAAAAGTGAAGTTAAAACTGAAAGGAAATAGAAAACATCAAGAAGGAGAAAAAAGCAGCTTTGCTTGTGCTGGTGGGAGGTTCATTGGAGCCTCGGGTTCCTCTTTCCTGCCTTCATGTTTATTTTGAACATACATCAGAGCTTTAGGAATGCAACCCTAGGAATGCTTATTGCCTTTGTACTTTTTGTTCTCTGAAGAAGTGGCCATCTCCTCTAACTACCTGTGCCCTTTTCTTCATATATGGTTGGATATAGAAAGTTACTTTTAGAACAATTTTTTTTTCCACCTAGTAGAGAACTCCCAAGTGGTTGGGTGTAGTTATGTAATCAGAAGAAACTGATCGTCTAAGGGAAGAGATCCCAAGACTCTTGACTTTAGATAAGGCATCCTTGCACTTCATACCACTGGAATGCAGCTAATTTTGAACATTCATTTGGAATTTGAGGGGAAAATCAGGAAAATAAAGTAGATGTGAATGTGTTTATACCTTAGACTGGCAAAGTGGGTCAAGCCTCTTGTATTCCCAAGGGGATTATGAAAGTTCATCTCAGAGAACCTGAGTGAGTACTTGGACTAAACCCAAAGAATTGCAACAGAACATTTATGCCAGGTTCTCAGTGTACATTCCAGGACAAGCGAGTCTTAATTGGTGGGGAGAACAGACGCTAGGTATTTTTCAACTGCCGCAGAGAGATCTATTTAACTCTTATCTAGGACTTAATACACTGCAGGTGTGTTTGTGGCACCAGAGCAGCGGGAAGGTAAAAAGAACCTTTCTGAGTTGGTCATTGTAATGTCCCTTTGCCACTCCTTCCCTTCCCTTGTGAACTAGTCAAGACTTTGGATCTTGAATCCCAGGTTTTAGCATGTACCTCGCTCCTAAGGAATGCACAGTAGATGTCTTTCAAATTATGAAGTGGGTGAATGTAAACTTAGGGTAACAACGAAGTCATTCAGTTATAGAGTTAGAGCTTAGAGATGCTTGAATGTATCAAGATTAAACTTGATAGCTAAAAATGGAAACAGTTCTCCCTTGGGTTCAAAGATGTATTATACACTGTCTCCATATAGGGAGATTAAACTTGGCAGTGTCTTATATGAAAAATGTAGTTGGTCATAACATAGCACAAGTCGGGCCATAATTAGAATAAAAAAATCCATATAACAGTAGGTTGCGTTACTAAAGATAGGTCTAAATCAAGGCTAACCAGGACAGTGAGAAAAACTCAAAGTCAAGGATAATTGGTGACATCAAAGATATTTTTTTGAGTGGTCCCAATAAAGATTTAGTAAAATTTAACCTTAAAATATCTAAGTACCCATTCTTTAGAAGAAGTATGTATGTATGTACGTATATGTCTATCTATCCATCATCTATCTATCTATCTATCTATCTATCTATCTATCTATCTATCTATC